>NC_082382.1:8778139-8795033 GCF_031168955.1 Gadus macrocephalus | reverse complement strand
CTCCTGGTGGATGGTTAACCCGCTGAGCCGAGGCGGTTGGAGGGACATTGTTGTCTGTCAATGTTTCACTCCTGTGTGTTACTAAGTCTCTTTCAACACCAACGGGAGAATCCCCCCTCCCCCCCCCCCCCCCCCCCCCCCCCCCTCAACACTGACCCGGGGGTTAACAGTAGAATTAGCTCACCCAACAGTGACGTGAGAAATGGGGAGAAAGATAGCAGAGCAGCATTATCTTAATTACAACCGTTCTCACAGCCTTGTTCCATGCATTGACTAAATATGCTCTCGAAAATTAATGATAATAATTATTAATTTCAACCCCGATACGCATGCTGTTAAAACAGGGAGGCGTTTACAGTCGGTGGTGTCTCAGCAATGTCATCACTGGGGATGGAATCTGGTTGGATATGGATAGTATGAACATTATCTTATCACCTCACAAAAGGTATTTTAATATATGACAATTTGACATGAACCCTTTTTAACAGTTATGCATTTATAACATTGTGCATTGGTAATGTAACTAACATTACAAATACAACAAATTCTAAGCAATCCAGTTATCCAGTTATCCAGACAGTAAGCAAATACTTAACTAACCTGTAGTTTACTCATCCAATACAAAATCTTATTTGAAACAGATTTTTTTTAGTAGCAATCTGATATGCTCTTAGTAGACGACCACTTGAAGTCCAAGTGTGTGTGTGTGTGTGTGTGTGTGTGTGTGTGTGTGTGTGTGTGTGTGTGTGTGTGTGTGTGTGTGTGTGTGTGTGTGTGTGTGTGTGTGTGCCCGCCCTGCTGCCAGGGAAGGGTTCCAGGTACCCGTATTGTTGACCATCTGTGCTTTCACCAACCACATTTCGCCCCCCCTTTTTAACCTTCGAAATTTCTTACCGATTGTCACATTAAACCTTGAATCGTCTATTTTATTTGATAATAATTTAATCGTAAACGCATCAGACGGTAGTCCGGGGACATTTAGACGGGCCTGTGTGTGTGTTGTGTACGGCGGTCCGCAGAAGAGGTCTCTGCCAGGTCAGACCTTGGCTGTGCTCGGGAGCGTGAAAGCTTTGGGTTCCCAACGGGCCCACGGGTGTGGCTGCTCATGCTGCTCTCCATGGAAACCCGGTCGTTACGTGTGTGTGTGTGCGAATGTACTCCTGCGCACGTGGTTGGCGGGGTGACTTGCCGTGCATGTCAGAAACTGGACGTTAATCTATTTAAGACAGGGCCCATTCCTCATTCCTTTTCTTTTTATTGGCCGAAGATGACCATAGGATGGGTTCATAATTATACTGGGAGGCAGCTTTGCAGGGCTTTTGGTGGGGTGGTTATAAAACCTTTATTTTTTATGTAGTGGTGGTGGTTAAGTAAAGAAACTTAACCGGACTGTAAGGTCACCAGGCATTAATGGATTGTGGCCCTTGGCTAGCTCTCCTTCCAAGCACGGCTTTCCTCTTATCTCAATCTGGATCCTATCCACCGGACTTGATTGATGTCGCACCGAGATTGCATTTGCGTAACCCCAGCCCTGATTGTTGGACTGAATCCGTTGGTGGGTCTTCTTGGCAGAACGTGGCAGATCGAGCTTTAGATAACGTCCCCCGTCCTGGAGCGCTGAAGGCGGCGTGGCTGCTGCTCCTGGATGACCCTGACCATCAGGAGGTCACGCTCCGTTTACATTGAGGGGACTTTGCTGACACTTTATCCAAAGCGACTTACAACCATTGAGTCACCGATTCACACACCGACAGCGGAGTCAACCTCGCAGGGCGACAGCCAGCTGGTCAGGCGCAGTCAGGGTGAGGTGTCTCGCTCAGGGACACCTCCGCACACTAAGCTTGGAGGAGCCGGAGATCGAACTAGCAACCTTCCGGTCAACAGTCAACCCGCTCTACTCCCTGAGCTAATGCCGCTCCCTGAGTTCCACTTCCCTCCGCCGGCCCGCTGCGCTGGACGCGCCCGCAGCAAGGCACGCTGAGCCTCTCTTAACTCGTCATTTTGTCCGACGCGGCCTCACTATGTTGTATCCCTCGGTGTATAATCAAGGGGATTTATGATCTTCTTTAGCCCCCCTGGTTTCTCTGAGCCAGACGGGCACTGCCCTGTTTTCCATTCTCCTGAATGTCATCAGCCGACGCACGCATCATCGGACACCATCTGATTTAGCCATTCCGGATCCTGCCATGCGACGGGGTGGATTTTAATAGGAATGGAAACTTCCTGTCCACTCGTGGCAGCAGAAACACTTTCCATCCACATTGGGTCGTAGTCATGTGAAAATAGAACTCTCCCCCCCCGCCCGAACCACGTATGTGGCGACACGTGGTCGATTGAGCCTCACGCTTGGAAGGATTCCTTTGCTCTGTTTTTATAGTTTTATCATTTTTATCAAACTGTCCATCCGTTGACACATGACTTGTGCCCCTCAGGAACCCCTCAATCGGTCGTCTCTGCAAGAGGCACGGTACTCCTGGTTTGTTTCCTGCGAGCTCCTCATTAGTGAGAATGCATTGTTCACCCTCACCGGCACGAGGTCCCCACACGGTGCTCCGATTCCCCCTCAGCCTAGAGGGGAATTCAGCCTGAATAGCTTCATATTCATTTAGTTGCTAATTATGCATCTACTTAGTTCAAATCGGATAACTCCATTGATTGCCGGGTTGATTGTCATTGTATCGTCTCTCTGATCGAGTGATTGGCAGCGATAGCCTCCTCAGTGGTCTCCTGGGACTATGGATCAGGTGATTAGTTCATTGGTTAACCAGCCCTTATGTCAAGGAGGAAGGAAACGGTAAACATGCCCTCTTCTTTCGCCAGCCGTCACCTTGTTGTAAATCCTCTCAACCAAGGTCGTGTTGTCAACCGAAGGCTATCAGCGTAAAGCTCATTCAGGAAGTCCCGACGGCTGACATCGCCCCCCCTTTTCCTCCACACTGTAGCAAAAAGCATGGTTTATTGTTTTGGCCTCCACACTGTTTGCTGATGTTAGCTCAGGGAATAGGTTATCGACCAATCAAAGTCTGTTTTCTCGAGCTGGCAGGACTCCAGCTCCGGCCAGCTCTGCCACGATGCAGCCCACGGGCTCAGCTCCGCTGTCTCCAGGCTTTCTCTGACCTGTTTGTGATGTGACCATCACATCATCACACACCCCCCGCCTCCAGAGGCAGCAAACACACTGCGGGTGAACACAGAGAAACATGAAACCCTGAGAAGAACCGGAAGATGCGTTTGTGGCTGGTTCAGAACCGAAAAAGAGGAAGAGGGAGAGGAACTGAGATAAGCGCAGAAACGATAAGAAGGAGGTACTCTTTATGTCATGTGAGAAAATGCAACAACTGTGGGCAAGAAAACGGAAATAAGTGTGTGCAAGTAGAATAGATGGAGACCTCCCTACCAGAGCGCTCTGTGCGCAGCAGAGAGGAGCATTCATGGAGATATCAGGGCAATTAGAGCGTGGTCTGAATAGCAGGGAGACAGAGGGCCATTAACCACACTGGCTACTTAGCTCACTGGGCGCTACTGAACCACTCTCTGACTAGCTTATTAGGCAGTAGCACTGTGTGTGTGTGTGTGTGTGTGTGTGTGTGTGTGTGTGTGTGTGTGTGTGTGTGTGTGTGTGTGTGTGTGTGTGTGTGTGTTGTGGATGTTCCCCTTTCCTGCACATCAGACAAAGAGATGACATCTCTGAGTGATTCCTGTGTTTCTGTTCATGTCCTGATATCTCTTGATGACTGGATACTCAGCTGCTTTGTTTCAATGCCGTTCTTCTCCCCTGGCACATGTGTGGTTTTATGAGGGATGACAGCGGGGGGGGGGGGGGGGGTATTTTTCTTAAACTAACCATAACCAACGTGGAACTTCAATCCACCGTGACTTCAGAGCCTATGTTGCATTTGGCTGGTTGGCAAGGAGGAAATGGAGTCTGGGTTGAACGATGAGTTTAATCAAACACACCTCAACTTAACCGACATTAAGTGCCGCCCAAAATCAAATCATTGTTGATTTTCATTTGACTGATTAAGTTAGTGCGACAGGAGAGCGTTTTTCAATGTCAAGTTTGTACCCTACGGCTGTTTGCTTACACTTGGTAGCCATTTGCCAAATGCTGATGGGGTTAACATTCATGGGAATATTCAGCAGCTGTTTGTTTGACCCCTTAATAGCTTTACTATACGGACATTATATGCATTTTATTTTGCTAATACATTTTAGATTTCTAATTTCAGATAACTATTTTGAAATGGAATTTGAAGTGTGTGTGTGTGTGTGTGTGTGTGTGTGTGTGTGTGTGTGTGTGTGTGTGTGTGTGTGTGTGTGTGTGTGTGTGTGTGTGTGTGTGTGTGTGTGTGTGTGTTTGGGGAGCGAAGATAGGCCAGAGCAAATTAAGGTGAATTAAGAAGTGACGTGTAAACTGTGTGATTGAGATTCATTAACGCCCTGGGAGTCGGACACTGGCTAATCTTGAGCCAACGTGAGACAAATGGACTCGCTAATATTAGCCTCCAGTTTCTGCAGCTGCTGAGAGAGAGAGGGAGAGAGAGAGAGAGAGAGAGAGAGAGAGAGAGAGAGAGAGAGAGAGAGAGAGAGAGAGAGAGAGAGAGAGAGAGAGAGAGAGAGAGAGAGAGAGAGAGAGAGAGAGAGAGAGAGGGAGAGGGAGAGAGAGATGTCTGCAGCTGGTGTCGAAGGAAGGAAGGAAGGAAGGAAGGATGGAGGGGAGACGAGGAGAAAGGATGGGAGAAGGGGTGGGTTGTTGGGCTGCAGGAACAGCACAGGAAAGAACCAGAGATGGATCTTCTGGAGGGCTGATGAATCACGTCAGCAGAACGCTTCTTTATGTGTCATCCTCTCTTGAGCTCTCCTCCATCCTTTCCCTCCCTCTCTCTTTTCCCCCCTTTCTCTCTTTCTTCGCTCCTTCTCTCTCTTTCCTCCCTCTCTCTATTCCCTCCCTCACTCTTTTCCCTCCCTCTCTCCCTTCTCTCTATTCCCTCCCTCACTCTTTTCCCTCCCTCTCTCCCTTCTCTCCCTTCTCTCCCTCTCTCTTCCCTTACAATCGCTTGTTTTCCTTTGTTCCCGGTGCTTCCTCCCAAACCTCTTCCTACTTGACATACGGAGTCTCGGCCCTCTTTCTCACTAACGGGCTCTATTAGTCCTCTGCAGTGTCAATGGGAAAACCATCGAACAAAGAGCTGTGGAGAGGTGTGGAACGCTGTGTGCGTAGCCATGCTGCACAGCGGTTGTGCTATCCAGCTCAGATCAGACTCATCAAATCAGATGTTATTGTGGTTTTGGCTGCTCCATAGGGCTAATTGGGGCCACTCAATTGTCTTGGTAATAGTGGTTATGAAGTGACGGTGGTGATGCTGCTTTTAAAGCGCTGATTTTATCGTCCGTTCCAGTGGATGCTGGGATAAACAGCAGGTCACATCAGCTGATCTAGACAGGGCTATCGAGCTGTTGAACGTGAACTCTGACCCCTAGAACTCCTTTTGTGTCCGTCTGTTGTCTGTGTGTGGTAACAGTCACCAGGGCGATACAGTGGTTTCATTAATGTTGTTTTCATTCCAGTCGTGTGAATAATTCAGCAGAGAGAGAGAGAATTATCGCTCACAAAGGCGCGGCTGGGCGGGCAGACGGCGCCGGGCCTGCCGAATAGCAGCAGGGTGTGAGACAAAGAGGATTCTGGAGAAAGAGGGACGTTATTAGTGACGCCCAAATCCAACCGCAACATTAAGTCAATCCTTCTAATACCGATAATTAGGAATGAAGCACGAAGGATCAGAATGAATGATCTCTAATCGTTGTTTGGGCCGCATCTTTTATGGCGAATATAATGAAGGTAGAAACCCCAAAGCCCGACGCGGCCGGACTGGGATCCGGGGCGCCGGAACCTGACAGACCAGGTCCGGCGGGGCGTCTGGGCACGTCCGCCCCGCCGCCGGGACTTAACCTTAATCTTATTTTGACGTACAGGCGCGGCAGCTTGACAGTCAGCCACTACAAACAATCTCATCATATCTAGTGTTTCAAAAACCCACGGGCTATGGGGGAGGTGGGGGGGGGGGCATCGTGCTCCCCTCTCCCTCCCCCATCCAGTGTCCACCCCTGGGCACAATGTGACCCATAGATGCGCCCATCCGGAAGGCATGGGCGCCCCCCCCCCCCCCCCACCCCCCCGAACACGCCCTGAATCTCCCCACCCCATCCCCCTCTAGTCCTAGACAGCATCAGCCCTCGCTTCCTTTATGGACCGACATACCTACAATGACCCTAATGAGGATCAGAGCCTAACCTTTACTTCCTTACCATGACCTACATACTGTACACACACACACACGGATGTGCCCCCCCCCCACACACATACATTTACACAGCACATACGCGTACACACACAAACACACAGACCGTGTTGCACATCGCTGATGACACTCTCCCCCTCTTTGTTCTACTTTATTTTCTGATATCAGATGACAGATGTGCTCCACTTACTTTGTATCAATTGAACTTAATATGTCGAGGCGTGTCATGTCGGCTGGAATTCAGGCAGCAACTGGTTCCAACGAGTTGTTCACCATCACACACATTTGGGTTTCTAAGTTTGGCAGCTTATTAAGAACTAACCGATGAATCATAACTGGATATGTTTTTCCGCTTTATAAGAACACTTTTACATTGGTTGTCATGTACATCCCTTTGCCCATCAGTTCATAAATCAGTTAACACAGGAAGAGATGTTTCGCGTTGTCGTGTTTTGTTGATATATTGCAGTGTTTATTGCAGTCTGGATAAAGTGTCTGTTCACCTGTCCCTACTTGTTACTGATGTTTGATTGTTGCTGATGATCAGGAGGATTGATGTGTGTATTCATGTTTGTCTTTACAGTTGGGACGAGAGCAGCTCCATCAGCAGTGGTTTGAGTGACGGCTCGGACAACCTCAGCTCGGAGGAGTTCAACACCAGCCCCGTCCTCAACTCCCTCCCAACGACTCCTATTGGCTCCCGCAGGAACTCAGGGGTTGTGGTAAGTAACTTCAACCTATCCTATAAGGCATACACAGAGATGCACCCAAATACTGCCTGCTGCATGAAGTCGAATAGGAAGCGTGTACTCGGTAACGAACCGATTCAGAGAACTGAAATGAGGAACTGGGAACTAATATGAACATGGACAAAAAAAAAAAACCTATTTCTATTCAAGCTTCTCTGAAAAATATATTATTGCATTCCACTTCCAGGTTGAAATCTATTTCAGAACATTTATTTGGGTGCATAAAATAGTCTTAAATTATGGACAAAACCTCACCAACGAAATCAGAATCAGCCCTTCCCTCACGCCAGAGCTACATCAGAGGTCCTTGTGTAGCTTGTAGCTTTGTGCACTGCAGCACACCTAGTGTAGCCTCGACTTACCCACCAGACAGTATGAGACAGCGTGGGATGGAGTCTGTGTGTGGTGGGTGGGTTGGAGGGGGGGCGGGTGCTTTCCTAGAGTGTGTGATGTAGGTCACACCTCCGCGCTACGGCTTATCTGACTGGTGTGGTGGGAGTGAAGGCAGACGGTATAATAGGAAGAGGAAGAGAAGAGATGGAGCAAATCGACGTAACCATGGCAACCCTAGCACAGAGAAGCCGAGAGTGCGCCACAAACCTTTGTCTGTATCAGTTGTCGCACAGACAGATCCAGGACTCAAAAAGCTGCACATAGACACACTCGTGCATACATATGTACGCATGTGTGAGTATACACATAAAACACACACACACACACACACACACACACACAGAAGCACACACACAAACACACGCATACACACACACAGACAACTCTCGTCTCAGACACAGAATAAGATCACCTACATAGAGATACTGACACACACATGAAAACACACACACACACACACACACACAGATACTCACACACACACACACACACACACACAAAGCCATCTGCAGTCCTGTATCCCGGCCAACCAGCCGGAAGACCCTCAGTACCATCCTCCACGCCTTGGTGCAGTACCCATAGCAACCATTGCCCTGCAATGGCATCATTGCCATGGTAACCAACCCTCTTCCCTTCCTGTCCATGCTAGCACATGTATGTGTGTGTGTGTATTTGGACCTTAAGTGTTTATCTCTGTGTCTGTGGCGTTATTAATGTTTGCGTCAGATCTAGCAGAGCATGCATGTGTGACGCATTCTACCTTTTACAGCGCGTGTCTGAGAAAACAACAGTGTTTTATCAGCATCGGGTGGACGGACAGCACCCACGCACACTCTTAAACACACACACACTCTCCTACGCATTCCTGGTGGGATGGGAACCTGTCCAAGGGGGTCTGTTGGTTTTAATAAAAGAGGAATCCATGGTGACATGAGGGTGCAGCGACCTGTCCCGCGCCGACGCAGCCCAACGTTCACACGCTCTTTGACTCGCTGCCGGACCTAGGAGGAGGAGAACACCTGCCTCAACTCACACGCACAGCCCACCGATGACGGTGGATGAACTGCACTTGTACAGCGTTTTGCTAACCAGTGGCCACTAAAAAAGCGCTTTACAATATTGCCAACATTCACCCATTCATGCACACAGTGTGTCAACACGGTGTCAACCATGCAAGGTGACAGCCAGCTCATCAGGAGCAGCTAGGGTTAGACGTCTCGCTCAGGGACACCCCAGCGCTCAGCTAGGAGGAGCCGGGCATTGAACGAGCAACCTTCAGCCGACCTGCTCTACCTCCTGAGCCACATGCCGCCCAATGCTTTTACTTCACTTTGCTTTCGTCCACGAACCGGTAATGGGGACGCACCGGTTCATCCTGAGTGGGTGTGTGTCCTGGGATGTGTCTGAGCTGCTGTCTGGGCTCAACGTCTCGTCGTGTTGAGTAGAGGAGCAGATAGGACGGGGAGCGGGGAGGCGAGGCAGACAGGACGGCCAGACAGGGACGGTTTTGAGTGCTCTCAGGCTCCAGAGGAACCAGTCAGACGAGACAGTCCCACGTGTCTGTTTTACTTATTTCATTAGAACATTTCAACCTGGTCCGGGAAAGAGCTTTTGAAAAACAAGTCTGTGGTTCACTGGATCTGTATCCAATGAAACAAGCATCCATGTATTATCGTCATCGTGTTCTCCTCCCCCCCCCTTCCAGCTCCGTACGGACGCAGAGAAGAGGACCCTGCTGGCGGAGAGCGGGCTGTCCTGGGACAGCGAGGACCCCAAGCAGGGCCAGCGCCAGAGCCTGGGCGGCGGGGGCCTCTACGACACGGGCAGCCTCAAGGCGGAGCCGGCCAACAAGTGGAAGAAGGCGCGGCCGGCCGGGGAGGGCCCCGAGGCGGGGCGGGGAGAGCTGCGCCGGCCCCAGACCCTGGGCCAGTCCAACATGCTGAAGAGGCCCGGGCGCAACCCCCCGGTGGGGGTCACCGCCCCCATCACGCACACCGCGCCCAGCGGCCTCAAGGGGGCAGGTGAGCGGCGGGACACACTGACGCATGGACGTCCGGCAAGGGATTTGTTAGGTTTTCACACTGGTTTTTCCTCTCTATTAGCTTCCTCCTTCTCCCTCTCTCAACGTCTCTCTCTCTTCCTTCCATGAGCTCTCTCTCTCTCTCTCTCTCTCCCTCTCATTCTCTTGTTCTCTTGCTCTCTCTCTACTTCTCTATCGTCCTTCCTTTTCTCCCACTTTCTCTCTCTTTCTCAACGTCTCTCTCTTTCTCTCTACGTCTCTAAATGACTCTCTTCCTTTCTTTCTCTCTCCCTCTCTCTCTCTCTCTTTTGCTCTACACCTCTCTCTCTCTCCATCCATCTCTGTACATCACTTTTATCTCTGTCCCTTTCTCTCTCTCACTCTCTCTCTCTCTCTCTCTCTCTCTCTCTCTCTCTCTCTCTCTCTCTCTCTGTCCCTCCCTCTCCCCCTTGATTTTCCTCACCCTCTTTCCTGCCTTTGTCCCCAACACACAGTCACACAGTCAGCTCTCTGGCTCTTTGTGGCTCTCTCACACACACATCCATCCCCAGCTGCAGCTCTCCCTCCTGGGGCTTTACAGAGTGCTGCCATGTATCAAACGCCCATCGCCTCCGCCCACACTCCCTTCCTGCCAACCCCAACTGACACACTCACCCCCACACACACACACACACACACACACACACACACACACACACGCACACCCACACGCACATGTTATTTTTATCATTGAGCCCCGGCCAATCAAAGGTCTGGGAGAGAGGGGGGGAGTTTCTAGTCCTTGAATAAAGGACTTGTACCCCAAACAACTGGACAAGAGACACTGTGTAGAGTCTCTGTCTGTGTTTCAATGGTGTAGAGAGAGAGTGTTTCTAGGAAAGAACATAAAGCACACATTTCTTTATTTGTGGCAGCCAAAATGGCTGTCACCCATCCCACTAGGTGTTAAGTAAACACACACACACGCACAGGCGCACCCACCCACACACGCACACCAACACATATACTGTACACACACACACACACACACACACACACACACACACACACACATACACACACACAAACACACAGTCAATAAAAGCTAGATGATGGTGATAATATGCTTTGTGTGCATTTTGAGCTCACTCTTTGTTGGGTTGATCCAACCCAAAATCACATTCACACACTCACACACACACTGGTATTGACAGGAACTGAAACAGGCAGATAGTGGCCGTGATGTTTTCAGGTGTCGGTAGGCGCCGCCCGCGGCTGGGTAAACAGGTTCTCTCTGTCGGGCCAGCTGTTGAAATGACAGATAAGTGAACACATTCAGGTTGAGGTGAGAGCCTGTTTAGACACGCACTGTGTCTCTGTTATTAATGACAGTTGAATCGACACTCTGCCTGTCTGGTCGTTGATCCGTCTCTCTTGTATCATAGTTAGTTGTAGACCATTTATAGACCAGTGGAAAGATGATTTAATAGAGTCGGAGCCACTGTGGACTCAGCCAGATACGACACACACTCCTTAGAGTTTGTGGGTCCCATTAAACCACGTCTCAAATCTGTGGGTCTTTCCTGTCGTGTGTGTGTGTGTGTGTGTGTGTGTGTGTGTGTGTGTGTGTGTGTGTGTGTGTGTGTGTGTGTGTGTGTGTGTGTGTGTGTGTGTGTGTGTGTGTGTGTGTGCACTTGTGCGTGTGTAATAGGGGCTTTGGCAGTGTTGAGACAGAGTGTGTGAGACCCATGAGGAGTAATATTTTCCTGACAGGGCAAGGTGTTCATCATTCTGTCCCCACAGCGCAGCTCCCTTTTTTGGGCTTTTTACTGTGGTTCTGGTCGTCAGCCGACATGTCTCATATATGATATGTATACAGTAGTTACACAGACATGCGTACCATGCTATACGATACACATGGACAGTGTTAGGCTCCGGTCAATGGTGAAGAGGCTGTAAGCAGAGTTCTGGAGTCTGAGTTGCAGACTCTAAGGGAGAACTACTGTTATGAATTTACTGGAAATGACCGAATTTGAGGCTGTGTGTTTGTGTTTGTTTATACAAAGACAAAGTATTTGTGAAGGCATCGTATTTGTATTCAGATTGAAAGCAGAAGTGGGCGAAGGTTGTCTGGGAATATTTCTGATTCATCAATGTGTTTACTTGGGTAACTAAAACGGAATGATACTCTCAGAAGTCCACCTCTCCCCAGAGTACAGAACGGATGTATGAATATGCCTCCTGACCTTGCAGAATCTTTCTCTTAATAAAACGATACGTTATTTGGCTTTAGGTTCATTCCTTACGCATGTGTATATGTATGGGTGGGTGTATGTGTGAGTGCATGCCCATATGTTAATGGATTGGGAAATGTGTGGAAAACTATGTAAGAGGATTCCCATCCCATGCTCTTTCCATGTCCTCCATCCAGCACAGAAATCTGCCTTAGATGTGAAAACCCTTCCCAGACGATCCACCCTTCCACCAACGGCGTCCCTCAGGGGAATCTGCTCTCCTTATGTCTGTCTGCTGATCTTTACCTCTGATTGTAGAACAGGGTACAAAGGGCCCACATAGTTGCAATGTTTCTAGTTTCTCGTAGAGTTACATTCACACCACCTGTTTCCAGGTCAGTGGTGGATAAGCTTTAAGATGTTGTCACATATCTTCTTGACTCACCAGAACTGAGTCTAAAGTACTGCCGATGTGCTTCAGAGTCAGGAGTCAACCGCCCTCCGAGTGCAGTACCACACAGTGCAGTACCACACATAGTACAGGTCTGTCCTCGTGGATACAACAGTTTATCTATGCGTCTCAAAGCCCCGTCAGATGTGGTTTAGACGTGAGTGAAGGGATCACAGTCACTTTCTGTCTCTGTTTTTCTTCCTGTGGTCTCATTACTATCAGCGTGCTCATGGTAATATAAGTGTGATGTTACTCTTTAAAAACCCTCTCAACAAGCCCTCCCCTCTGCCAGCACATCGGTTGGGTGTGTGTGTGTGTGTGTCTTTGTGTGATATCTCCCAGTGCCAAAGCGTGGCCAATGTGTGTACCACCAGTAATAAGATTGGGTTTTATGATTCGACATGTAAAAACAATTTTCATAGGCTTTCCAAGTGTATGGTGTCGCTGGCAAACTTTTGAAGAACCAGATAATGCTGGCTGTGTGTGCGTGTGTGTGTGTGTGTGTGTGTGTGTGTGTGTGTGTGTGTGTGTGTGTGTGTGTGTGTCTGTGTCTGTGTGTGTGTGTGTGTGTGTGTGTGTGTGTGTGTGTGTGTGTGTGTGTGTGTGTGTGTGTGTGTGTGTGTGTGTGTGTGTGTGTGTTTGGTACATCTAACTGGGTGTGTTAGCATGCATGCACATGCGCGCGCATGTATGTGTGTGTGTGTGTGTGTGTGTGTGTGTGTGTGTGTGTGTGTGTTGGTTAGGCATGTGCACGTGTGTATATTTGCCATTCGTGGCTTTATAAATACCCTTTAAGTGGCTCCAGATGTATTAGGCTGGTGGGTCTCTTTTACTGCAGCAGTTGTACCACTGTGTTAATGCCTTGTATATAAACCTTGTATAACGAACCCCTTCACATACCCTTTAAGGCGGCCCGCCCGCGTGCGAGCGCTCATAGTAACTGCCCTGTAATGACTCATTCCCAAACCAGCGTAATGCCTTTCAGGTGGGCTTCCCATCGTCGCCTGTCGACGCTCAGCGCACAAGGTGGCTCCGGTCGGAGTCTGAACAGCCCTGCGATTCAGAGGGCAGAATCTGGGACTCGTTGTGCGTGGCATGCAATTGTGAGCCCGCAGACACACTACGGGACTTTGAACGTGTCTTTTCCAGACCGCCTCTGCCCAAGTTAATCTCAGCCACGACACACAGACACACAGAATTACTCGGAATAAAAAAACGAGAGCTATTTCAGCTCATGGGGATGGAAAAGGAGAGTAAGCGAAAGATAACAGTGAGGGTACGACTCTGTGCTGCTGTCTGTGGGATGTCTGCTCACTGACTCTCTGCAGCTGTCTGTGTGATGTCCAGGAAAGATGTATTATCAGACCTTCCTAATATTGTCGCGTTGGTTTCATGTCAGTCAACAAAGAGAGCCACCTTCGTTTGTTTGTGTGTGTGTTTGTGTGTGTGTTTGTGTGTGTGTGTGTGTGTGTGTGTGTGTGTGTGTGTGAGAGAGAGATGATGAAATAACATGTGTTCCTTCTTCCCTTTCTTTGTTTCTCTCCTTCTTTCCCCCTCTCTCCCTCTCCCTCTCCCTCTCCCTCTCTCTCTTTCTCTTTCTCTTTCTCTCTCCCTCGCCTTCCCACCTCTCTCTCTCTCTCTCCCCCTCTCCCTCTCTCCCTCCTCTCTCTCTCCCTCTCCCTCTCTCCCTCGCCCTCCCTCCTCTCTCTCTCTCTCTCCCCCTCTCCCTCTCTCTCTCTCCCTCTCTCCCTCTCTCCCTCTCTCCCTCCTCTCTCTCTCCCTCTCCCTCTCTCCCTCTCCCCGGTCCCTCCAGGCACGGTGAAGTCAGAGGGGAAGCCGGTGGATAAGTCTCGGTTAGCGGTGAAGACGGCGGGACTCCAGCGCTCCTCTTCAGACGCTGGAAAAGACCACAGGACCCATCCCCCCAGCACTGGCGAGCAGAGGAAACCCCCGTCGGGCCTGGTCCGGCCCTCCACCGGGGGGAACTTCGGCTTCAAGAAGCCCGCCGCCGCCACCGCCGCCGCCGCCGCCGCCGCCCACAACGGCGCACATCATCCCAACGGGACGAGCGCAGGTGGGGGCCCCGCCGCCGGGCCCTGCGTGGCAAAGACCCCCAAGACGTCTGGTATCCCCGTCAAGCCGGTGGCCGGCAGCAGCCGGAAGACCAGCCTGGACGTCCTGAGCGGGGACCCGAGCGGCTTCCTGTCCCCCAGCGCCCGGGGCTCCCTCCAGTACCGCTCGCTGCCCCGCCCCGCCAAGACCAGCACCCTCACCCTCACGCGGCCCAGCTCCGCCCGGCCCATCAGCACCACCATGGACCCCGGCTCGGGGCCGGCCAAGCCGTCCCCCGGGGCCCCCCAGGGCTCCCGGCTCAAGGAGCCCGCCTCGGGCATGGGCCCCGGGGGCCCGGGGCCGGGGAGGCCCGGGGGCCGGGGGATCCACAGCCCGGTCAACCAGACGGACCGCGAGAAGGAGAAGGAGAGGGCCAAGGCCAAGGCGGTGGTGTCGGACTCAGAGTGCGGAGGAGGGGGGTCCCTGAAGGGCAGCCCCGCCCAGACCCCCCTGGAGAACGGGGGAGGGAAGCCGCCGGGTCTGAGGCCCCCCAGCGGCAAAGCGAGTGCCGACCTGCCCTCGCCGAGCACACACAGGTACGGTGACCGAGAGAGACCTCGCACACAGGCACAACGCTTTCACACACAAGCTAGCCCGAGCTAGCTCCAACATGATCCAGCGGTCCCCGCTCCGTACGTGTGCATGTGAATGAGCCGCTGTGTGTCGTCCCCCCCCCCCCCCCCCCCCCTCCTGTCCTCAGACCGCCCGGCGCCCGCAGCCTGGGGAAGCCGCCCTCCGCGGACAAGCTGAGCTGCAGCAGCGTGGAGGTGGGGATGGGCATCCAGGACCAGCTGCCCCCGAAGATCCCCCCCTACTCCAAGCTCCAGGACCTGGTCAGCTCGGCGGGGGCCCTCCCGGCCCCCGTGCTCAACGTCAACTCCTCCGCCTGCTTCTCCAGCTCGGGCATCGGCCTGGGTCCCCGGCAGCTCTCCTCACTCGGGGTGGGGGGCAGCAGCACCACCTCCTCCCCCACCCTGGTCTACCCACGCATCTCGGGCCTGCACCGTAGCATGGAGTCCCTGTCCCTGCAGATGAGCCTGGCCCCGGAGCCCCACAAGCGGGAGAAGGAGAGGGAGCACGTGCCGGAGGGCTACCCGCCGATGGAGCTCATGGTCAGGGATAGACAGACGGAGACGCCCCCGCCCGCTAGCTGGAGCTCCGGGAGCACGCTCTCACTGACGCTCACAGAATGGTGAGGACACAAACCGAACCCTGAATAGGTCCATACCTCTGTAACACACATACACACAAACACACACATACACACACACACACACACTAACATGTTGATGTGTGTTTTAAGGGATTGCTTTGTTGGTTTTAAGGGAAAGTAAACAATAGATTTTGTAATCACGCCTTATTCTGTAAACTGATATACAGTGCCATCTAGTGGGCAGTCATGGTTTGAGCCTGTTGACCTCTTTAGTTCAGAGGAATGGTGGCAGACTGTTCTTTATTCCCTTTGTTCTCCATTTATATGGTTTCACGTAACACCAAAGCTTTCTTAAACCAATGGGGAACGCGGGGCTGTGATGCCAGTAGCCGCTTTCGTTCTGGCAAGCGCTCGACAGAATTAGAACCAAATGATTAGGATTGTTACTTAACCAAATTCAGACACACACACACACACACACACACACACACACACACACACACACACACACACACACACACACACACACACACACACACACACACACAGACACACACACACACACACACACATACACACACACACACACACACACACACACACATAGAAACGTACACATGCGCACACACACACAACAAGGAGCAGCGAGGGCATCATTACCTCAGCTCTATTATCGGCGCTCTAAGAGTCCCAGTGACTGAAGTCATAATTGCGGGTTGGCATCAGTTGACGGTGGTAATCAGTAGGCCCTATTGTTTCCTCAACTCCTTCCCTGAGGGCTTAATAAACCCCCTAGATTAACGTTTAAGTAAACCTTTTGTTTTCCCCCCCTCTCTCTCTCCCTCTCTCTCCCCCTTCCCAGCTCTTCCCAGAGAGACAGAAACACACTTCCAAAGAAAGGCCTGAGGTACGTTACCGTAACATCCACACAGTAACGTTCCCACACTCACACCCTCCCTCAGGCCGGGTGGGCTTGCACCCCCCGTGTTCAGCGACCCCACCCTGCAAGCCTCCGATTGACAGACTGACAGACAGGCTGTGTAACTTCTGCCTTACGAAGCGTCTCATTTACACAAGATGGATGGCCTTGTCTTGTCTGGTCATGAATATCAACTACCATGCTATCATTGAGGCTGGGCCATATTCAAATGTCTTGATTAATATTTATAAGTGTAATTATTATTGCAAAAAAGATTTTAAGAAGTTCACAGTACATACTTACATGTATTTTGTTATTTTACTGTGAGACAATGTAACGTATATACGTTGACAGAGTACCTCCTTCCCTGTTCAGTTTCCACGGCGCCCCTCTGGGCGAGGAGGACGGGAAGGAGAGGGGGGAGCGGAGGCACTCCCACGTGGTCATGAGCATGACGGACTCCCTCACCCCCCCCATGCTGTCTTCACCCACCTCCCTCCCCCGCACGTCCAGGACGACCATGGGTGGGTTGACACACACAAACGCACGCACGCACACACATGCACGCACACACATGCACGCACA
>NC_082382.1:8703139-8773139 GCF_031168955.1 Gadus macrocephalus | reverse complement strand
ACCTGACTGTCCGTCTGTCTTACTGCCTGTCTGTCCAGCCTCTACTCCCCAGTATATATCTTTTGTGGTCTGCGTCACATGTATCACTTAATGGAACAGATGTGTATCTGTGTGGTGTGTGTGTGTGTGTGTGTGTGTGTGTGTGTGTGTGTGTGTGTGTGTGTGTGTGTGTGTGTGTGTGTGTGTGTGTGTGTGTGTGTGTGTGTGTGTGTGTGTGTGTGTGTGTGTGTGTGTGTGTGTGCCCCAGATGTGCGCATGCACCGTCAGAACTCGTGTGAGAGCATCTCCAGCCTCAACAGCCTCAGCAGCCTCTCCAGCCTGGGCAGCCTGAAGGAGCAGGAGGCCAAGAAGAAGAAGAAGAAGAGCTGGGTAACTATCCTGCTAAATGCTCCCTGCTCTATTGTTACTGTCTGCTCACCTTGCTAGATCCATTCTTTACTTTGTTTAACCAGGGACGTCCCTTGTCAGGCAGGTCAGGCATCAGTAGTAGAGCCAAATAGAGCCACGAGTCAACAAACGCTCAAAAACATAGCCATATGCACACAAACACACACATACGCCCACATACACATGCACACACAGTAAGCCCTGATTTGTGGCTTCTCAGCCTCAGTTATGTGCTTAAAATCATCAGCAATCATCAATCATCAGCATAAACAAACGTGAATCCCCATGTCTGACCATAGTCACATAGCTATTCCTTAAGCTCACAGCAATTCTACCAGTTCTGCACTCATCTCCTAAGCATCAGTGCATTCGTCCTTCTTTCCCGCCCCCTTCCGCTCTATCTTCATCGATCCCTCTATTACATTACCGTTCAAAAGAGCTTCATGAGCACTTTAGCACTTCTTTCCACTCTAACACTCTGGGGGAAGTGACTGGGCGGGGTTCTGGGAGGGTCAATAGTACGATTATTGTCAACATAACAGAAGTATGAGCTGGCCAGCCTTTTTATTTGTAGCATATACCAGTTACAGGATGTTATTTTATTGATAACATTATTAAAATCAGTTTAGATCGGCCTCGGTCCGCAGATATATCCAGGTTATACTTTAAGCTACGAGTCCAGTTGAAGACAATGCGCTGATGTTCTCTCTGTCCCCGCTCTGCCGACCAGCTGAGGAGCTCCTTCGGCAAGGCGTTCAGCATCAAGAAGGGAGGCAAGACGTACTCGGACATCGAGGAAATCGCCACCCCGGACTCCTCGGCGCCCAACTCCCCCAAGATGGGGCACGAGGGCAGTGAGGGGGGTGAGGACAGCCCGTCCCTGAGGAACTCCGTCTCCGCCACCTCCTCTGTGTGAGTAGGAACACCCCCCCCCCCCTTAGACACTGGTTGACCCTGGCCATGTGGTCTCCGGCCCCGCCCGTCATGCGGTTGAACCTATCAGAGTGCACACTGCTGATACTGTCAACAGTGGGAATTTGTTAGGATTTTTTAGTTTTTTAGTCAGTTAAAGGGCCAATATTTGGCACTTTATTCGTTTCGTTCTCTTTGGCGGTAAGCGGTACTTGCTCCCAACGGTGTCGCCGCCCACACACAGTTCATGACGTTAATATCGTTCATAGTACTGCAAATGCAAGGGCATTGATCATTAGGCTCAAGCACCATTGTGTTCCCTCGTGACCTCATACCTCAGTCATTTATTTACATCAACATTTCAAAAATTCCACTTTCAACAATGTTTGTCTAGATATTTTACCTAGCAATGTGTACTTCTGTAACTGGTGAATAGTCGTCCTCCATTGGAAGACTTTGGTTTCAGTTAGGGCACGTGAGTCGGTACTGATGGTTGTGTTGTGTTGTCGTTCCTCCAGCATCATGGAGAACCCAGAGGAGGGGGAGGGTGAGGGCGAGGAGAGGGTCGTGTCGGAACTCCGCTCGGAACTCTGGGAGAAAGAGAGGAAGTTGACGGACATCCGACTAGAGGCACTAAGCTCCGCCCACCAGCTGGAGCAGCTGCGGGACGCCATGAACAACATGCAGGTGTGTGTGTGTGTGTGTGTGTGTGTGTGTGTGTGTGTGTGTGTGTGTGTGTGTGTGTGTGTGTGTGTGTGTGTGTGTGTGTGTGTGTGTGTGTGTGTGTGTGTGTGTGTGTGTGTGTGTGTGTGTGTGTGTGTGTTATGCTTGATTATATACGTTTTTAATGGTACACCTGATTCCCGATATTTAAGAATTCCCTGTCCCTGTTTCACAGTCCACAGTGGAGAACCTGAAGGCAGAGAATGACCATTTGAAAACAGGAAGCGTCCTCCAACTTCCTGGCTCCGGACCCACCACCTCCACCTCCCAGCCCTCGGGATTGGCCTCTCTCCTGGGGCCCTCGTCAAGGCAGCCAATGAGCTTGTCTCTGACTAAGTCCTTCAGCCTCAGTCTGAATGATTGTAAAGATCCAGGTAGGAGACCCCCCGGGAGGCCCTCGCATCCTCCTCACCGACACACTACAGCCTGTACACGACACGCCACCTCCCACACAGACGCCTCTCCCTCACTCCTCTCCCTCCTTGCCTCCTGTGTGTAGTGTCTTCAGTCGAGGTGACCAGTGAGTCTTTCCACCGGGATGAGACCAGTGTTCAGGTGCTGGTGCACATCAGCGATCAGGTCGAGGTGTGTATCCAAACATGAACTGCTACTAGCCATACAGCTTTATATTACGCAGGGGTTTACTCCCCCCCCCCCCCTTTTATCTAGCTATCTCTTTAATATTTTATATCCTAGATAATATTAACTGAGATAATGAGTTGTTTCTATATAGATGGGACGATGTTTAGTAGCTCAGATGATCACACCGTTTCCCCACTATTCCCCCCATCCAGGATAGCAAACAGCAGGACTACTACCTGGGCTCAGTGACCGTGGACGGACGGACAGACTGGACCAGTCTGGACGCGCTCATAGCCAAGACCTTCCGGGTACGTCAGCGCTCCCCATCAATAGAGGCTCGTGGGTCTTTGAATCCACTTGCTGTTTTTATAGATTATATCAACTTTTTATACGACCATTGTACATCACACCTTCAATACTGCGACATTGTCAAGACATGTATAATAGAACACAAAAACTGGTTGTTTAATGAGGTTATTATTGACATTTATGTTTACCAGTTCTGTGTGTGGTGCTCCGTGTGTCCCCTCAGGACTATCTGATGCAGGTGGATCCAACTGCCAGCCTGGGTCTGTCCTGTGATTCGCTGCACAGCTACCAGCTGACCGAGGATGGGCAGCGTGTGATTGGTGGAGACAAGCCTGCGCTCTCCCCCTCACGTTGCCTAGGGAATAGTCCATCTCGTATCCTGGTAACCTTGAAAGGTTAGTATCATCACAAAGTGGAAGAAAGCGAACACTATCTACTACTATCACTGACTTAGAATTTGGACCAATGTCAAAATAGAATACAATCATATAGTGTATAATATTTAAATTCCTCTGGACTACAGTTGGAGTTGTTATCTAATACCTTGCTGGACTCTGTCGTTCTCTCTACACACTGCTGCATAGATATCTGTTCTTTAGTAGTGATTGTTGTCGCAGACAAGCTGATTATTTACAGTGTTTACATTTACATAAGTCGATACAAAAAGAGAAGGAATGCTTTATAAAGTATTGCATAAGGGAAACACAAATGAACAAACACATATGAACTCTTTTGAACTCTTACAAATCTCTTGTAACTCTTACTGTCTACTCTTATGAAACCGTAATATTCGGAGACTCTTAAACCAAACCTTTCCTAACTCACCGCCTAGGTCTGAGGGAGAAGTGTGTGGACTCCCTGGTGTTCGAGACGATGATCCCCAAGCCCATGACGCAGCACTACATCAGCCTGCTGCTGAAGCACCGCCGCCTGGTGATGTCCGGGCCCAGCGGCACAGGGAAGACCTACCTGGCCCAGCGCCTGGCCCAGTACGCGCTGCAGCGCAGCCGGCCCGGGACCCCCGACGCCGGCGCCGACCCCGGGACCCCGGTGCCCGGACACAGCCCCACGGTCAACTTCAACATGCACCGCCAGTCCAACAAGGTGAGCCGTCCGCACCCTCAGCCGTCATGCAATTTATTTTTTCATCTTTTGTGGTGACATTAATCACAAAATCACGTTATTTAATTGAAAGTCTTTTCAAATTAGATATCTTTATCTTAGCCAAACCCTAACCTTAAGTCTTTGCTTTGACAGGAGCTGCAATTGTATCTGTCCGACCTGGCCAATCAGATTGACCGAGAGAGCGGCGGAGAGATGCCATTGGCCATTGTCATCGATGACATCAGCGACGCAACAACCATTAGTGAGCTAATCAACGGAGCGCTGACCTGCAAGTATCACAAATGGTGAGTCAAACAGAGTACATTGTCGTATAGTTACAATGCATTAAACAATCCAATCCAGCAACAATCAGAGTTGCACATTTGTTAATGTCTTCTATTTTTATCCTCATATGTCAGTCCATACATCATTGGAACAACCAACCAGCCAGTAAAGATGGGCTCCAACCACGGACTCCATCTCAGCTTCAGGTAGGTCCGCTCGACATCACAGCCACACATCCTCAGGCTATGAGCTTAAACTCAGTCCCCCCATCACTCGGAGGTCCTCATCGTCCACTTCCCTGTGCGTCTCCAGGATGGTGACCTTCTCCAACAACGTGGAGCCCGCCAATGGCTTCCTGGTCAGGTACCTGCACAGGAAGGCGGTGGAGGCCAAGCAGAAGGAGAAGGTCCACGACCCCGCCGGCCACCAGGCCCTCCTCAGCGTGCTGGACTGGGTCCCCCAGTTGTGGTACCACCTGCACACCTTCCTCGAGAAACACAGCACTTCAGACTTCCTCATAGGTGAGAGAGGGGCCGAAGGGAGAGGAATGGTGGGAGGGTCAGCAAAGGAACGAGTCAAAAATCAAAGTGGCGATGATTGGGGAAATGATGATGATGATGATGATGATGATGATGATGATGATGATGATGATGATGATGATGATGATGATGACCATGACAAAATGTGGTGTTGTAAAAGTTGATGGTGTGGTTGTTGATGATGGTGGTGGTTGAGGTGGTGGTTATGAAAACTGGGGTGGTGGTGATGTTTGTGATGGTGGTGATGTTGGTGTAAGGATTACGATGGTGGTAATGAAGGGGATGGTGAGGATGTTGGAGGTGGTGATGATGAGGGTGGAAGTGATCACGGTGACTGGTATCACCATGGTGGTGTTGATGATGATGATGGTGGTGGTGGTGGTGGTGATGATGATGGTGGTGGTGGTAGTGATGATGAGGGTGGTGGTGTTAGTGATGATGAAGGGTGGTGGTGATGGTGGTGGGATATGAATCAGTAGACAATCTTGGTGTTACTTACGATGTATTGTTCCCTTGCCCAGGTCCTTGCTTCTTCCTGTCGTGCCCAGTGACGGTCGCAGAGTTCAGGCCGTGGTTCATCGACCTCTGGAACCAGTCCATCATACCGTACCTGCAGGAGGGGGCTAGGGACGGCAGCAAGGTGCACACGCACGCACGCACGCACACACACACACACACACACACACACACACACACACACACACACACACACACACACACACACACACACACACACACACACACACACACACACACACACAACACACACACACACACACACACACACACACACACACACACACACACACATGAACACACACACACACACACACACACCACAAAAATGCACGCAAGCACAAACAAAAGACTAACACAGACCCACTCATAAAAGGTCCTCAACGCAGTCATTCCACTTCAGACTGATGAACAGTGCTGATATTGTGTTCATACGTTGTGTTGCTCTAACACGTACATTCCCCTCCGTCGTCTCCCTCCAGGTTCATGGTCAGAAGGCTGTGTGGGAGGACCCTGTGGACTGGGTGAGAGGGACTCTGCCCTGGCCCAACGCCCAGCAGGACCAGTCCAGACTCTTCCATCTACCTCCCCCTACCGTGGGCCCGTCCACAGAGGAGAAGAGGCCCCCGAAGGAAACACCTCCCCCCAGCACGCTGGAGTCCGACCCCCTGGTGAGACTGGCTTCATGTGGGGTCGAGATGGGAGGGCGAGAATCAGGTTTAGCATCACGCTTCAGGTCCCTGATATGCTTGTGCCCATTTAACCTTTTCAAAGTTAAGCATTAGACCTAGATCCATAGTTAATGAATGCACCATTAAACATCTAGCCATAGTTGTCTATAAACATAAAAGCTGAAAAGTAAAATAGACGCTAGAATAATATGCAAAATATGAAAGCTTGAGTTTGTCCTTGGCTATGTCTGAATTTGTTCTTGCTCTCTGTCTCCCCCTGCTGACCAGATGGCCATGCTGCTGAAGCTCCAGGAGTCGGCCAACTTCATTGAGTCTCCAGAACGGGACTGCACCCTGGACCCCAGCTTCCAGACCACACTGTGAAGTAAACAGTGTGGTCCCAGACTTTCCTTAGTTATACGGCCAAAACTCTTGAGCGAAGCAACACAGGGTGCAATCCAAATATGAACTTTAAGAAAGCCTTGGCGAGGACTCGCAGTACTACGCTTAAATGACCTAAGAAGCAAACGATTATCTGCAACAGTTATGGGCTGCCATTCTATAACAACATCGGAGAAAAACTATAAAATTGCTCTCTAGTATCTCTATCGTATGTCGGGAAATGTATTGACGTGTCTGGTTTTTGTCTTGGGTCCTTTAAAGTATATCCCTGCATAGTAGCCAGAGCAATATGACACCCAATTTAGTTTATCTTATGCATTCTAGATCTATTCTTACTGCCCAAAAAAATTGGCACTGGCTTAATTGTACTCAAGTCAAACAAATTAGACCAAGGAATTAACCATACAAATTGTAATAAGTATATAATTGTGACAACATTCAAAAACCCTTAACAAAGACTTATTTGGTTGACAGCCAAAATGCACTTTATTTTCTATTCAATTTGACCTAGCTGTGCTAGTGACTGTGACTCAATGGGGACTATCAGAATGGCCAAACTTTGTAGTTCCTCTTCTATCCTTTAGAGGGCAGTGTTTACCAACTGCTCCCTCAGTGCTCTGGCGCGTTTCCTTCTTATTAAAGGTGCCTATAAAACACCACACACACACACACACACACCCTCACATGACTTAAATATAGCCTTGAGACGATTCGATTATTTTTAATTGTGCCAATGTGCCAATTAATTATAGTTGCATAATTTGTGCATTGGATATCGAGGTTTGAATTTGCAAGTACTTATAGGAATGAACATGCATGAGTGAAACTGAACACAATTCTTAAGGTTAAGATGACATCATTCATCAGTCGATTCAGTAGGTCAGTGATAGTGTGGTCCAAGAGTATGATATGATATGAATAGACACATATTCATCACTTCCAGCGAAACTGCCAAGGTTATACTGGTGGTAGTAAACATTCCTATGGAGACGATCTACGGCTCTGGAAGCATTTTAATGTCTTGGACTCAACGCTTCACAGCAGCATAATGTTAACACACACACACCACCGGCTAAGCTCAAATACATCCTATACCTTATGTCAGATTTTTAGATAAATCCTTGCCTGATAAATAGCGAGGGTAGAGCCCTTAATTATTGAGTTCGTTTTTTAAAAGGTTTTATACTGCATCCCCCTCACTGATTTGTATACATTTACTATCATCCCTCCTCCACACATTGGTTTTAGGGTCGTTTCTGAAAATGATCAGACAATATTGTTTCTTTGCTACTTCACTTTATGGTCATTTTACATAATGTTTTACACTCTCAACTCCTGTAATATGTTTCTTCCTTTGTGTTTTTGGAGCTTCAAACTAGAGTGAATGGCTTAATCTCACTCCCCGGTGGCTGTCTGTCTGCCTGCACAGCGCTCTATGCACACTCTTTGTTTTCGTTTCCCCTGTGGACGGCTTGGTTGGCTGACATGTGAAAGTACTGTTACAGATCGCTCCAGACGGGGACAACGGTATAGGAACCACCCTGTCAAAATAAAAGAGGTTGACTATTAGGTCCAGCTGGTGAACCCTAAGCCCTGGCCGAGTACCTCTGACAGCTGTGTGCAGCTCCGGACCACCCCTCATACCTTCTCATAACCGAACAGAAACAGGGTGCTAGCATTGGGTCGTCATCTGCTGCTATTGTTGCTGCCTCAGACTATCTGTGCCTATCATATGACCTCTTGTTCATTCGTCACTGGCTGCTTAGCTTTATTGCAGCAGGCCTCTTCTGAGAGGAAGTCACTGGACATGTCTTCCTCTCTTCTCTCTCTCTTGTCTCTCTTTCTCTCTCTCCCTGATGTCACTTTAAAGATGCCACACACACAGCCTCACACCAAGGTCTACAAAGAACCGGGGTGGACGTGAGGGATGTTTAAACATGTGGCTGGAAGGGATAGAGGTGGTGGTGGAGACGATGTTGGTCTCACGAGGGACGATGTTTTGCAGAGAGAGAACCAATTGTATCGTGTGTCACTGGACCCCTGTTAAAAAAAAAACGTTTACCAGAATGTGTCGTCTCATAACGTTGGACCGCAAAAGAAACAAGACAAACACAAGCATGTTCTGAATATCAGTATGAACGTTTGGTGTTTATCGGCCTACCTGGAAGAGGAAGTTGTGTAACCAGAACGGAAGCTATACGTGAGGAGATGGTGATGATGATGATGATGATGATGATGATGATGATGCATGTGTGTTCCCAAAGTGAATTGCTTAATTGGACCTACCTTTTTGACCCAAGGGTTAGGGAGGTTCTTTGTCTTTGTTTTTAAATCACAGAATATTACGGTTTCAATGTTGTTTTATAAGAGTTCATATGTCTTTGTTAATTTGTGTTTCCCTTATGCAATTCTTTGTAAAGCATTCCTTCTCTTTTTGTACAGAGCATCGACTAATGTAAACACTGTAAATAATCAGCTTGTCTGCGACAACAATCACTACTAAAGAATAGAGATCTATGCCCCAGAGTGTCAAGAGAAAGACAGAGTCTACGTGTTGTTTTCTTGTTTTGGTTTTTCTTCCTCCTCTAATGAGAAGACGCACTTGGGTGGCTGGGGGCCCGGCGCGGCTTCACGGCATGTTTCTATAACCTCATGGATCCCATATGTCTAACATTGCTCCGTGGACACTCAATAAATTCATGCCAATTTTCACATCAATGTGCTTTGTGTTTTGATTATATCAGACCTAATTAAAGTCCCCCAATAGGTGGCGCCAAATCTCATGCATTGTCGATGCAAATGTCCTCTCCATGACCTGTGTCGCTCAACTGTGAGGATATTTTAGATGATGGACCGGAGGGTACGGATTCGGGGACCAGAGGAGGTTCCCAAACGTCTGACTGTGTGGAAGAGGCGGAGCCTTGCCCGGCACGCTTCTTATATATAGAACATAACGTCCTTGCTGGGTCGTTATTCCATTTGACTGGCCGTCCCCCCAGGGTACCAAGCACGATGCCAGCCAAGCCAGCACCAATCAAAAAGTCCCCGGAGAAGAAGGCTGCCGAGAAGGCGGCTGAACCGGCCGCGGAGCCCGCCCCAGAGGCCCCACCTGCTGATGCCCCGGTAGAAGCTGCGCCCGCGGAGGCTGAGGCTGCACCTGCCGAAGCTGCGCCCGCCGAGGCTGCGCCGGCCGAGGCAGACGCCGCCGCTCCAGCTGAGGCTGCCGAAGGTAGTTTTACTGGTTTGTCACCAGTCCCTCGGTTTGAACTCGCAAGTCATTGTCCATGGAGGCACGTTACGAATGGATATCAACCTTAAAAGCGCAGGAGGGATCTTTAAACAATATGTACTTGGATGTGGTCAATAGTTAATGCCCATTTGCTAAATAGGCCTCAGATAAATTGATTAGCGCAACTTTGGGATGATTAAAGAATCAATCACCGTTCAATGTCAGGTTGGCATATGGGGTGGCTTTTAAATCGACACCTCCAGCTCAAATTACTCACTGCCAATAGCCTGTTGTCAGCCAGTTGCTGAAGTCATACATTTGTGGTTAGAATACTTTCCCCTTCATTAATCTCTCTCTTTTCAGATATCTGGTAGACAATCGAATTGTTTGTTTTGATTGAATACTTTTAGACTATTTACATATCAGAGCCTGACACCTGGTCAGCGGTGTGTTCGTTGATCTAAATGGAAGAGCTAGGCCTACGTGAATATCATCTTTCACTGTATTGACTACCCTTTACAGCAGTTGTCTTGATTTATTGTTGACACATTCAAGATAATGTGTATTAGACATCTGTTGCATGCCATGCAGATGTACCCGAAAAATACCAGACTTCATCAAATATTGCAATTAGAATCAGCTTTTGTAACGAACTATGACTGTTTTTAGAGTTAGAAAGGCATGATTTGCGAAGATAATTTCCTAGCTGTCCGCCATGGAGAAATTGCGGTCATGTTCCCCCCCCCCCCCCCATGGTAAAAAAGACAGTGTTAACGGTTTTTAACACCAGTTACCCCGTCAAGCTTGGAGGTGCCAATAGCATGGGTTCATATCCCTGTTGCTAGGGCACCATCTCGCCTAGGCATCATGACGTCCGTGTTCAAAGGTAATTTCTTGCCACTGAAATATAACTTGGTTGAGGGATGGAAAACACACATGTGTTGCTTTGATGAGTTATTATGGCTACAGTTCGGATCAATTGCTGACTCTTAAAGTTGAATGAAACTACTGCAATACCGGTCATACAGTCCCTGTCTCTTAATGTTCCTCTTGGCAGCCACCCCTCTGTTCTCGTCGTTCCTCACAAGTCTATCTGTGGTTTCAGCGTTCGATGATCCACCATCCTTCACCTACATAGTCGTTGCTATTCTTCCTCTACGATGGGACCTTGTTAAACGCTGTTTGTGTCACTCACACACTCCTTGATTCACCATGGGTGTCACTCAAGAGGCTGAACTAACCTCAATGTGTTTCTGTCTCCACAGACGGACACACATTGTGTATGAACCGTTACTGCTCGTAACACACAAACACACACACACGCACACATTCACACATGCATACACTTACACACACACACACACACACACACACACACAAACACACATACATACAAGCACACACACACACACACACACACACACACACACACACACACACACACACACACACACACACACACACACACACACACACACACACACACATGTATATACTTAGACACACACCCTATGAAACACACACACACACTCACAAAGACACACACACACAAAGACACACACACACACACACACCTATTTGTCTCCCACACAACTATTTATTTAATAGTCTTTCAACATGTTGCTTGGCATGCTGCTTGACATCCAGACGGGTGGTCTGGTGCCCAGCGCTCTATTTCTGACACCTGAATATGGCCAGGACTGCTCAGAAGATGAATAGCTGTAGTAAACTGCCTCAACAAGCTGCTTGTCTGCTGCTTACGCTCCTGCGGCTGAAACCGTAGCGGCAGTGAATTCCTGACCTGCGTGCATGCTGCGATGCCACAATGTGACCTCACGTCATGTGCTTCCCTAACGGCCTCGACTCAACGCTAGCTGCTGCTGACGCACCCGCTGCTGATGGAGCCGCCGCAGAACCCGCTGCCGCCGCAGAACCCGGTGCTGAACCCGCTGCTGTTACAGACGTTCCGGCTGCTGACGCTCCAGCGGACGGTAAAGGATTGAGCTGAAACCCCTCAGCCGCCCCTCTTGAACCACAGACCAACTACTGAGCTAGGCTTAAGAAAAAGGAGGCTCACATTGGCATGCTTGGCCCCCGCTGTAATTCAAGCTTCAGAAAAAAAGGGCTTCTATCAAAATTCTTTGGAGAAAATAACATAAACGGTCTCTACGCCAATGGTGGTTTGGAAACAAAGCACTACAATATTTGAAATGAATCTGGCTTCTAACATTCTGGTACTAATATGGTTACGGTTGCGGTTGGCGACGTATATGCGATCCTGTAGGTGTTCTGCGTGCGATGACGACAAAGCATGTATTGACTAGCTTGCTTCCAGGTGATGCCGCTCCAGCTGAGGCAGCTGCAGGTGAAGCAGCTCCAGTTGAAGCCGCTCCAGTTGAAGTTGAGGAACCCCCCAAGGCCCCTACACCTCCTCCTCCTGCAGGTAACACCCCCCCCCCCCCTTTATTCAGGTACCAATGTTTTCATAATGCACTCATAATGTCATAATACCATGTGTATATATGTATTTCATATTTCATATGTTGTTATTCGATCCTTAGCATAAGATCCATGATGCCCTGAATCTATTCAGAAGATGAATACATGGTTTTTCTGTTGTTTGGGAAGAACAACCTCTGATCATACCATATTACTACTCCTCACCAGTCCCTACCAGTGCCCCTCTGAGCCTAGCGGTGGAGGATGTGAACAACGTCAGCCTCACCGTCAAGTGGAGAGCCCCCGAGAACATCGGAGACTCCGGTCTGGACGGATACACCGTGGAGTACAGCAAGGAAGGAAGTAGGTGTTGGACGCAAGTCAGTGGCCACGAAGTCTGTGTGTGTGTGCGTGTGTGTGTGTGTGTGTGTGTGTGTGTGTCTGTGTGTGCGTGTGTGTGTGTGTGTGTGTGTGTGTGTGTGTGTGTGTGTGTGCGTGTGCGTGTGTGTGTGCGTGTGTGTGTGTGTGTGTGTGTGTGCGTGTGTGCGTGCGTGTGTGTGTGTGTGTGCGTGTGCGTGTGTGTGTGTGTGTGTGTGTGTGTGTGTGTGTGTGTGTGTGTGTGTGTGTGTGTGTGTGTGTGTCTGTGAGCAGGGCTGCACCTGTCCCCAGGGTGTCTAGAGGGCAGATTGACTTGTTGCCCGGCCCAGGCCGTATAGGGCCCACAGCGTTCCGCCCCCTGTCACCGTATCCCCTCAACGCCGCTTTTAGAACCCAACGCCTTCTCGGGTGACGGCAGCGCTTGGGTTTCCCCTCCGCTCGCCAGAACCCCTTATGGGCAATTCGGTTGTAAACTTATGTCATCAGGCAATAAAACACACCACGTGTTCTGATTAGTGTTTGTTTACGAGTTGGTTGAGGGAAAAAAAAACGAATGCAACAACGACTGTATCCCTGGTAACCAAAGACGCATTTCTTCGTATGTGAGAATCAGATTATAGTCTTGGAATTTTCTCACGATGATTTTGTTAATATTAAAACGCTTTTAGCCCGTATTGCTACACCAGCCATGCGTAACTGGTATGTCGTCCTCTGTACAGGTACTGACTGGGTTGTGGCTAACAGCGAGCTAACCACGGCCAACCGCTTGTGCATCAAGGACCTGACCCTCGGCGACCGGCTGAACGTGCGCGTGGTGGCCGTGAACGCCGGCGGCCCCAGCGAGGCCTGTGCCCTGGACGAGTCCGTGCCCATCCGGGAAGTGGTTGGTGAGTTTGCGCCACATTAAATACATTGAAATAAAATGAAAAATAGGTCTATGGATGGAGGTTTGGATAGCATGCACGCTATGGGAAGGCTAGGTGTTTCTAAATAGTTTACGAAGAAATAACATAATCATAACATTGGCCAAACTGTGTATATATTACATCAACTCTCTCTATCGCGATATATTTGTATGACATTACAATTTTGTATAATATAAGAAGAAATATATTAGGCAACCTCTTTGAGAACACATTGATTTTCAACTGTTTGAAGTTCCAATGGTTGCAGGGTAGGATTTAAATGCATACTGGTTGAGATATTAAAATAACTGCAGAAGAGGTTTCCTTGGCGGTTGTGTGTCATGGTCTCCTCAAAGGTTTCCTAACGTGGGACCTATCTTATGAATGCTCATGTTGCATCGTGGCTGTAAAGGTGGTTCTCTGTGCCAATGTCAGGGATGGACCCCACAGCTGTATGGGCATCAATCCTATCGGTGCTGACGAGCCCTCTCATTAGCTTTGATTTATACGTACTGCTGGGATGTGCCCAGCAAAACTGTTAAGTAGTCTTGGCTGTGCCTTCAGCCACGTTGCATCTGCGCTTCAACCTCTTCTCAAATCTCCCACTTGTTCAAATGCCTCGTGATTATCATCCATTTAAATATAATCTACACAGCAGGACGTCATACTAGTAGAAAATGACTAGAGTGGTAAGGTCTCGAAGTAAAACAGGAGTTCATGGCCAAACAGATCATGAAATTGGGATTATGTGGCAACTGCAGTGTGCGGTAGTCTTTGGTCTGCCAGTAGATTTATTGCCTGTCAGGCAAGTATTGGCCAACGTTAGCCTAATCAGTCAGCTGTCGTACTCCCTATAAAACCACAACCTTCACCCCACAAACGCACTTTCATTCATTTCATGGGTGGATGTTTGAAGGTCTTAAAAAGTTACAATTTTAAAAGCTAATTATTAGGGATTCATTAATCATACTGGGGTAGTCCAGAAATTATTACGTCATCATAATATTATGAAAATTTACAAAAAATATATATTTGCCTTCGTCCTAGCAAAGTTTCCCCTTGTCCATACCTCCATTTTATGAGTCTCCATGCTAAGGAACTGTCAACACAGGTTGTTTTTGGCAGTGTTAATAGCGCACAGAGGTCATTCTGATGCTTCCCATATCCTTTTATCACCTCAGCCCTCCCACGGATACTTTGTAGGCAGCTTCACAACACTCATTTCCTAATGTCAAGAGGGTAGGCCTCAGCGACGGGACAACAGAGCGCCGTCCCTTCGTTGCGTACAGCGCTGGTCGAGGCTGTACTCACAAGGTGTGAGTACGAGGAGCTGGGCCACGATCGCCCGTCTCCTCGTACTCACACCTTGTCACATTCGTGCTGCCATACAGCTGAGCCAAGGGCCACTGCGTCCCATTCCAGTCCTGGCACTGGGGCTTCTTGTGTGCGTCCTCGTGGTCCACCTTTGGCAGGGCCGCACACCACCTTGGACTGTCCATCCACAGGCACGGCAAGTGTTTGGGGTTGAGAGATCAAGCCCCCGGGAACAAATAACCTCCACTTGTGTAACCAGAAGCAGCGGTTCAATCTAGGGGAGCGAAACATGAGCCTAATGAACGGATTGGAAATGGCCTACAGGGATTACACTCAGTTGCGTGTCAGTCATTCACATCCTGCAGAAACCAGGCAGACACGATTCCCCCCCACACACACACACACACACGCACGCATACACCCACACACACAAACACACACACACACGCACGCACGCACACACACGTGCACACACACACCGTCCAAGAACATGATCCAACGCTGCCAACCCCTTAAAAAATAAGACGCCAGTCCAAAGTCAACAGTACACACATTACACGCTCTTCTCAGCGAGAGGATGTTGCTTTCTGTTCTTAGACTAGGGGGGGGGGGGGGGTGTTGTGGCCATAGCAGAGAAACACACTGATTAGCAGGGATTAGGGGGGGGGGGGGGGAGAAAGAGAGAGAGTTCCAGACCACATCCCGGACTGAGTGATGCCTTAACGACGGCCTGTTGCCCCCGCAGAGTGGCGTGATTAGAGGGTTTATAAATGGCGTGAGAGGATAAGGAGGATGCACTGGCAGAGAGTCTAAACAGAAAGGTTAGGAATGAGGGCGGGCGGGAGAGAGAAGACACCGCGACGGCCGGGATAGATGTGGAGCAGCAACAGGGAGAGAGAGAGAGCGACGGGATGAGTGGGAAATCCCACGACCCAGATGAGGGAAAGTCACCTGTTTGTAACGGAAAATAGCTTCACGGTAGATTTACTGCTGCTGCAGCGAAAGGGGCTAGGGGATCCCAGCGGCATACAACCTGGAACGTGATCGGCTCTCCTGCGCTTGGGGGTCTATGTATGTATGTATGTATGTAAAGTACTCGGGGGGGGGGGGGGTGGTTATCCTCCTCTTAATTTGTACTCGAAGCGAGGGGAGCAGAGAACATGTGACATCGTGCGTCCAGGAGGTTCTTATCCTCTGTGCTATTTTGGAGGGCTCTTCACTGAGTTGGGTTTCTGCTGCCTTGCTTCATATGGAATGGCCTCACACCAGACGCTCCGCCCCACACACACCCACACACCTCTGTCCCCTTCACCTCCGATCACCGCATCATCTCACCTGTTTTCTACTCATTAACCCCCGTTGTTTGGGTAGCCACCAGTTGACGGGACGCATGGGGCTCAGGGGGTAGAGCAGGGCTGACTGGTAGCCTGACGGTCGCTAGTTCGATCCCCGAAGTGTCGAGGTCTCCCTGAGTGAGACCCTGACTGCTCCTGACAAGCTGGGTGTCTCCTTGCACGGTGGACACCGTCGTCACGCGTGAATGAGCTATTAATGGGTGAAAGTTAGGCACAATTGTACATCGCTTTGAGCGGCCACGGGTTAGAAACGCGCCGTGTAAGTACAGTCCATTTGCCATATACGTAGTGTGGATCGTACCCGGGGTTGAAGGCTTCTTGCCGTCCGACAGGCACAAGTCACGTTGAGCTTTGGCTCCGGCTGCACGGTCTATTTAGGAACGCATTGACCTGTCATTCTTAGCGTGCATGGCCCAGCTCCAAATATATAAGGGTTTGAAGTGTACATTACACAGACCGTAGCCCCGTTTCTGCTGCTACGGGAGCGCGCGCGTTATGAGGCTACCAGATGGGGCTCCTATAGATGAAGTAATAGGATGAGCACGGTTTAAATGTTAGTCAGTGTAAACTAGTTCAGGTGATGTCATCTACCATAATCATTTGGTGTCTATATGTAATAACACGTTGGCATGCCGATGGGAAGGTTCCCCCCCCCCCCCCCCCTAAAGTGTAACGGGGTCGGTCTCGTGTGTTCCCAGACCGCCCCAAGATCCGCCTTCCCCGCAGCCTCAGGACCCGCCACGTCAGGACCGTCGGGGCCAAGATCAACCTGGTCATTCCCTTCAACGTAAGCACACATGCACACTAACACGCACACACACACACACACACACACACACACACACACACACACACACACATGCACACGTGCATACACTTACACACACACACACACACACACACACACACACACACACACACACACACACACACACACACACACACACACGCACACGTGCATACACTTACACACACACACAACCACGAAAACTCTCTCACACACACACACACACACACACACACACACACACATACACCAACACACTCACACATGCCCATGTGCACGCACATGCACGCAGACACACACACACACACACACACACACACACACACACACACACACATACACTCACACACTCACACACACACACACAGACACACAAACACACACATACACACATACACACATATTCCTACATCCACAAAACCCACGGATGACCAAATGATGATATGATAACATTCAGTGCCATTCTGCTGCATGATCTATGCTGCATTAGTGTAACTGTATTCTTACAATAACAATAGTCCTCAGCTATCATAAATAACAGTGGCATATAAAGATGTGTGGTGTGCCCCCCAGGGTAAGCCCAAGCCGGTGGTCACCTGGCTGAAGGACGGCGAGCCTTTGGACTCCAAGAGAGCGAACATCAGGAACAGCGACAAGGACAGCATCCTGTTCATCCGCACCAGCAACCGGGCCGACTCCGGCGTCTACGAGATGACCGTCAAGGTGGACAGCTTCGAGGACAAGGCCTCGCTCATCCTCCAGATCGTGGGTAAGCTACGTGTGTGTGTGCGTTAAATTTTTTTTCAAAAATCTCAAAGGTACCAAAAATTGGTACCTTTGAGATTGTAAGAGGCAAAAATGCTAAGAAAGCCATATCGATGGAATCCCAGTAACATCACATGGGTGTCAGTAGCAGGGGTTTCAAATTCTTCACAATAACACTTTGTACAGCCTCTATGTATCGTGCACCCATCCTCTCTCTTTCTTGACCAGAGCAGCAGAGTTAACGTCATAATTCTTGGACAACAAAAGTTCAGAGTTGCCATCTGAGCTAGAACAGACAGAATAATGACCTAGAAGGGAAAAGTGCATACTGGAAATGTGGACTGCTGCTAAATGTGTGTGTGTGTGTGTGTGTGTGTGTGTGTGTGTGTGTGTGTGTGTGTGTGTGTGTGTGTGTGTGTGTGTGTGTGTGTGTGTGTGTGTGTGTGTGTGTGTGTTTCCTCCAGAGAAACCCGGCCCTCCGGCCAGTGTGAAGCTGGTGGACACCTGGGGCTTCAACGCCGCGGTGGAGTGGACGGCGCCCAAGGACAGCGGCAACACGGAAATCACCGGCTACACCATCCAGAAGGCCGACAAGAAGACCGGGGTGAGGCCGTGCACACGGCCACACATTCAACTGATGTTTACCGACCTCTTCTCTGTACTCCTTCATTTAGGCCGTTTGCCTGAATGTGCACAAGTAGTTCATTGTAAAAAGGTTGAGCTATAACATTTAGCGTTATGGCTAGTTATGCTAAGATTTCCGTTGCAACATGTCCTGCACACATTTTTATTGGGTTCGACGTACACCCTCACAACCTCACCTACCTCACGCAATAACATGCTTAATAAAAGAGAGACACCACCAAATGTCTCCAACTGATCCGTCTCCGTGACAGCAGTCAATCTCCTCGATGGTTGTGATGTAGCATGACACGTCCTTCTATGCTATCTTGCTATGCTAACCTAACACCATCCCCCCCACCGTTTGTGTGCCTGTCCCTGCTCAGGATTGGTTCACAGTCATGGAGCACTACCACAGGCTAAACGCCACCATCTCGGACCTCATCATGGGCAACTCTTACACCTTCAGAGTGTACTCTGAGAACAAAGTAGGCATCAGCGAGGAGTGCATCGAGACGACTGACATCGCAACCATCCAGAAAATAGGTAACCCGGTTGTCATCATTTCTGAAATGACCCGAATGTATTGGATGGATATATTGTCCTTGGTCGAGTCACTGCGTGAATTAGCTTGGGTTATCTGTTGGTGAGACGACGAAGACCCCAACGCAGGACAGACCAGGAGCAATGTTTTCGATTGTTCGCCTCGCATATGTCGTCCTATCCGAAGATATCGAAGAAATACAACACTGCTACATTCGTGATCTGTGTGTTGTGCTCTGTTTAAAACAGTATGATTCTGTTTCTATTTTGGTCCGCGCAACAAATATTATGTGAAATTAGCGCTCCTTGTGCTTTACGCTTCAAAGTGTAAGTGAACCAATGTCAGCTCAAATATAAAGAGAAAGAAAAGGAAAGAGAGGGGCATGTTATCCCTATTGCTATGGCCAAACGCAACTTTGTGATAAGTCTTTTGTACCATCATTGTGTAGGAGTGCTATAATGAGTGATGATGTATATGAAATGCGCCACACACAGGACCCCACACGTCCGCACACACCTCGCCGCTCGTGGCCCTCGGTGGTGACGTCCTAGTGCCTCAGAAAAAAGGCCCTGGGATGTCATGAAAAGAACGCGAACAGCTAACGGAGAACGCTAACCCTGCGTTCGGAGCAGAGTTTTGGGTGTACCACCACTGTAACAGAAGTGTTGTTGCAGGTGTGTCTGCAGTGGGCCGGTCTCGTCCTGTCCGTCCTCATTCTCTCCTGTTGACTTTGTGTGGCAGGTATCGTGTACCGGCCCCTGGATTTCAAAGAGCACGACTTCAACGAAGCCCCCAAGTTCACGGCGCCCCTCAGCGACCGCGCCGCCACTGTGGGCTACTCCACCAAGCTGCTGTGTGCCGTGCGCGGATCACCAAAGGTAGGCCCACATATAATGAAGGTGTCTTCATACGGTACAAACAGTGAAGTGTGTGTGTGTGTGTGTGTTTTTGTTGGTGTGTGTTAATCTATCCCTTTTACGTTCAAGTTTGTGTCCATTTGAGTTGTACGTTCAAATTGACAAACTATTTTTTTCATTTTCGGTGAATTAGCTTGTTTGGATTCTCAAAAAACACAAAGGGAAGCGAATTACCGTTACATCAACAACGCTGATGTTTACTTATTAAAAAGCAGCCCAGCATTCAGTTTTTAACAGCTACAGTCAACTGTGTACGCCAATACATGACGGTTTATGCAACAAGCTAACACTGGACTCTGTGATTAAATGTCCGGGATGACAATGGTCTTTTCACCATGTCAAGTAGCTGCTGACAGACACGCTGCACACATTGGCTGGCATTCAGGAGGGAGATTGTAGAGACATGGTGCTGTTAGCCTACCGTAAGTGGTTGGAACACAGTCCAACAATGCACAGCTTAGCATGGCATAGCTCTGGGAGTCGAGGGAAAGCTCTAATGAAATGCTAGCTGTATGCTGGTCTCTGTGCTGTCCAACTCTGCTACGAAACTTCAGATCCATCTTATTAATTGCTTTTTAAACAATTATCTTTGACGTAAAGTTTTAAATATAGATACAATTTGGAATTCAAAAACATGGCCCTGGACTAACAAACGATTGATTATTAAAATACACAAGTACTCAACACAAATTATCACACGAATATAAAATATATTTTAATAAATTGCATTTATATTTACCAATGAGATCATACAAAAATAATAATGCAAATATGAAACATCCAAGAAATGTATAGTTTGCCAAGAGTGTAATGTATAAAAGAGGTATGAATGTCACCGCCGTTAAGAACTGCTTCAGGACAGAAGGGTCTTGCCTGGTATTTCCATGAGGCTCTTCGCTCTTGGCCACCGATTCTCTGGGTCATCCCCTCCTTAACATCCCCTTGTTGACGCGGTATAGTTGGGAGGGCAGGGTGGAGGGTGGAAACACAGTATTCAGAAGAGCAGGGAGTGGATGTGTGAGTATGTGTGTCTGTTGGTGCGTGTATCACAGCTGATGAATCTCAATGTGGAGATGATGAGGACGACCCTCAGGAACTCCTCAATGTGACTCTTAATAAACCTTGAGAAGTCCTAACAGTATTGGGGTGTGTTGTGGTATGTTAATGTGTGTGTGTGTGTGTGTGTGTGTGTGTGTGTGTGTGTGTGTGTGTGTGTGTGTGTGTGTGTGTGTGTGTGTGTGTGTGTGTGTGTGTGTGTGTGTGTGTGTGTGTGTCTATGGGGGAGCTGGAGGGTTGCGTTCTAACTGTAAATTGTAAGCCTACCAGGAGTCAGATTACGTAGACAGCTGTGGCGCTCCTCAAAATGTGTGTGTGGCTGGTGAATATACGATGAGCGCTGTAGCACACATCTTTTTAAATGAATCAGTCACCTGTTTCTGTCCCTTGGAGGCTTGAGTCCCTCTCATGCTTTTTGGATAATCTAGGGATGAATCTTATTTTGCAGCAGAGGCTAAATATATACAATGGCAGTACGTCCACTCTGCATATCGTGTGTGTGTGTGTGTGTGTGTGTGTGTGTGTGTGTGTGTGTGTGTGTGTGTGTGTGTGTGTGTGTGTGTGTGTGTGTGTGTGTGTGTGTGTGTGTGTGTGTGTGTGTGTGTGTGTGTGTGTGTGTGTGTGTGTGTGTGTGTGTGTGGCTGCCCACAGGACCACAGCTGCATTCACACATTTGTACATTCAGCTGCATTTAGAAGATGTCCTAGTGAGGCTGTATCCCTTATCTATTTCGGTATTTTCTTTCTGAAACAACTTGAAACTCCTTCGCTCTGTTGCACTTCCTGAGAACAGAGAAGCAGTGAGCAGGTGTAGATTGGCAACAAAAATGAGAAATATGTAGGAGATTTCATAGTGTTAAAGAGATAGGGAGATAAGAATAGAGTGCTCTGCTGGTGGGTGGTGATGTGCGCCTGTGATAGTGTGAGCTATTTCCAGATAGATGTATGTGTGTAGCTGTCAGTGTGACGGCCGGCGTGATGCAACATGGCCTCAAGAAGACTGAATGTGCACGGGCCGACATATTTACTACCTACTTATTACTACTTTAAATACACTATAACACTGAGATATGCACTAATCATTTACGTTTTTACTTTCTTATTCCGATTTTTTTTTTTTTATTACTATCTTTTATTATTATTACTATTATTATTATTATTATCATTATTATTTTTAATAACAAATATTTTATAAGGCTGTTGGCTGCTGGTAAGCTTAATTGAGGCTAATAAAATGTTACATTGGCAGAGAGGGCAAGAGAAGCAAATGAATGTAAGCATTCAGGGGTATTTTCAGACATCTCTCCATGTTGACGGTTTTATAGTATAGATAGTTTAAATGATGGCCAAGGGACGATGTTTCAGTGTTAAATAGCAGTGCTCCCTTTTAGCCGCCAGTCACCCACAACCTCTATATTAAGACTAAAGAGAAACTACCACCTGAACCAACTCACGTTCCTTCAACGTGTTTTCCTCCAGAAATTATTATGGCTGGAATTCAAATGACGAATCGGTAACAAATGCCTTTTTGTTGGAGTAAATAAGAATTGAATAAATAAACGAATAACGGCGAAATAAAAATCCAGACCTTGAATCTGACTGGTGAAGCGGCTAGTGTCGAAGAAAGTAATCAAGCTGAATATATATATTGGTTTACCCATTGCATCAGTGTCTCTGATCTACTCTACTGATCCAGTTGACCTTATTTAGCGCTGCTTTACGTTTTATTAACTACAAACGAGTGGCTGAGGGAGTGGGTTCTACAGATTTGTGCACATTGGGAACAGGTAAGTGGCCTCCCAAGCAAGCTGAATCCTGCCGTCCGTCAGGGTCAGCAGATCCACCCAGAGATACTGAAAACACAGCGGGGAGTCACCAGAAAAGGCAATGCGTGGAAGAGAGAACGTCCCCGGCACCGAGCGGCGGGCATTCCTCAGGTCTGGAGGAGGGCTTGGGTTTCTCCGTGTCGACCTGTGGTTCAGAACAGTCAGCACTGAGCCTCTGGAAGACGAGCCGGTGGGGCCGGGAGATGATATGAACGGCAGCCATGCTGACATCACGCGGCTAACAGGCAGGACCGGGCACTTATTCATCCATAACTCGCTGGATCTTTCTATCGACCAGTAGGGGGAAAAAAACAAATTCGCAACGTAGCTGCTAGGGGTTTCATATTTACCAATAAGTAGAAGATGGGTGATGAATAAATGAATGAATAGTGTCAGCCACCAGGAGCCAAAGAAACCCACACTCATCCACCACATCCTCTTGTTCCCTCTTGACCCCACCTCCTTCTCCCTCCCCCATCCCTCTCTCTCCCTTCACCCTCTCCCTCCCCACCCTCCTTCCCTCCCTCCCCCATCCCTCTCACCCCCTTATACCTCTCAACCCCTGCACCCTCTCCCTCCCCCATCCCTCTCACCCCCTTCACCCTCTCCCTCCCCAACCTGCATTCCCCCCTCCACCCTCTCCCGCCCCCCTCTCCCTCCCCACCCTGCATTCCCCCCTCCCCCAGCCTAAGGTGGAGTGGCTGAAGAACCAGATGGTGATCGGTGACGACCCCAAGTACCGACAGATCTCCAACCAGGGCGTGTGTTCCCTGGAGATCCGCAAGCCCTGCACCTACGACGGGGGAGTGTACACCTGCAGAGCCAAGAACGAGCAGGGAACGGCCACGGTCAGCTGCAAGCTGGAGGTCAAACGTACGTATCTGCGTGGAGAGGAGGAGACCATGGTGGGGAGGGCACGTGGCTCAGGAGGTAGAGTGGGTTGGCTGGTAACTGGAAGGTTGCTGGTTCGATCCCCGGCTCCTCCTAGTTGAGTGTCAAGGTTTCTCTGACACCTCGCCCTAACTGCTCCCGACGAGCTGGCTGTTGCCTTGCATGAATGGGTGAATGTTAGGCAACATTGTAAAGCTGGCCATTGGTTGGAAAAGCACTGTATAGTCCATTTGTAGTCCATTGTCTTCAGTAGATGAGCATCTCCGGGGCAAACCTATGAGCAAACATAGCATAGCTTCAAATAAGGCATGGAAATAACTTGCATGGAAAATATATTGTAGAGAAAGTTTTGATTATTTAGATAATAGGAATCCATATCTTAAGATATTAAGATATGTTCTTTAAAAATGCCAATGTAGCATACGACGCCATTGAATGTAGAATATATCTATACATGTACAGACCGGTGATGTATGCGGTGCATAGTTGCATAAAGCACCCCACAGTTGCAGAGATCTTGGGTATATCTCAAATAGCTACTGTTGTTAAACGGTTATATTTGTCTCCAACAGAGGTCATTGTTGCGGAGGCTGACAAGGAGAAGGAATAAACACCCACATCCCCAGAGGTAAGGAACAGAGGGACTGCTTCTTTGTCAAGACTATAAGTTATTTACTGATTAGTTATTCAATGAATCCGAGGCTGTAGCTTCACCCTTTATTTTTCTGGGGGCTTCGTGGGGTTCTCGCCATAATTATTAGTCATGAGCTGAGGATTGAGTCACAAGTGCAACCGATGTTAATTTAGGTGGAGGGAAGGTTGAGAAGTGCAACGTGTGTTGGGGGCCGTGTCGCAAAGATTTGCATAGGATGCCAAACCAGGGTGTTTACGCAAAACACTGTGGTTAGCTTGACACGCGTAGATCGGATAACATGTCTTATGCTCAGAGAGAGAGAGAGAGAGAGAGAGAGAGGGGTGGGGGGGGGGGGATTATAGAGTGACTCCAAGCCCACTTTAGTTTTGTTGATATTTTTAAATGATGACGAAATTACGGAAAATAAAGCCTTTCCGTATTGCTTTTTATTGTATCGGTCTCTGCTGGACCTCCTTCTTGGCAAACTTCCCTCCCGGTCCCTTCATACCTGCAGCCTCCTGTCCTTCTCTAGAGTTGGTAGCACCTGACTCTATGTTCCCCCCTGTCAGTGTCAGACCCAGGAACACAGTGTGAACGAGTGGGTGTTTGAGTTTGGGAGTGTTTGTACATGTGTGTGTGTTAGGTAGGTGGGGTCGCAGGGTATGTCGAGGTCCTATAGAACTCGGAAAAAGGCATGGGCCCAAAGGCTGAGTGTGTGGGGGGGAAGGGGGGAGGGCTAGGGGGTGATGTCAGCCTTAGTTTCTATTAATGGCTCCATACCATTCGTATGCAGTCGGCCAGACTCTTCACATTACCATGAGTCGGCAGGCAAAGCAGATGCATCCCGGATGCAAGGGAGCGAGTGGGCTGAAAGTGTGACATGCACACACACATACAAGAGACCCTCCACTGCTGCGAGACACCGCAAGAGCCAATCCCGTAATCACAACGATGCACACGTTTCAGAAAACTCAAGCACCTTTAAAAAGGATCGTGATGATTATGATGCGTGAAAAACATGTGTTGACTTTGTCTCTCCCCGCAGTGCCCTCAACGAACCAGCCGTCAAGTTGTTTTTCTAAGGTGAGCATGTCTGTGTGTTTTCTGTGGCAAAGTGCATTTGAGAAAAAATAAATGGGTCTTCTCCCATTATGAGAACTTCATCCAAATGACTGAATGAATTCAACACTGTGTTTCTTTAAACGCTGACTTTCCTCCCTCCTCCAGCCATGATCCCTGTCGCCTCCGTCCTGAAGGATGTGTTCCCTGAAGCTGCCCCTTTTAAAGCATATACATACATGGAAAGCACAATATTTTGTATGCATTGTTTTAAATAGGCTCTGGTGTTTCAGGGGTCTGTATTGACAGTTTGTTCATGTGTCCCAGCTCTGGCCGTTCTCTGTTCATAATGTTTATGTATTCTACTTAATAAAAACCTGGACTGTCCCCATGGACTGCTGCCAAGAGTTGATTCAATATTAAAAGTTATTAAAGCTGTGCTTTGTTCTCACTCACATTTCCCATCTGTTCTTTTCTATGTTCCTGTTATCGGTTGGTACAATCAAACAAACCTTTATTTCAACACCTACAATATGATATTATGGAACGTATTGTACTGTACTCATATTCACAGAAATATTAAAAAACAGCAGAAGTTCTGACCTTTTGTGTAATGCTGATGTAGAAGAAGGTAGTGGAGACCAACATGGGTGTTCAGATACATGTAACGGCCGCTTTCTCTGTTCAGGCACTGCTGGCACTCTGACCTCAGTTTAAAGTATTGACCTATCAAGTGAGTCCATGACACAGTGTGGTATTCATAGAGTCCAACGGTTGGAGCTGTGACTATCAAAAAGCATTTCTGTCAGGAATCTTAATCAGCTCCACCAGTGTAGTTCTGAGTTTGAATCCAAAGTTCAGACCACATTTATGTGGTTTGAGCGTCTTTCTCTTTGCTTTTCGTACATGTGTTGGTCTCTCACTCATAACATTTACATCTATAAATGTATTGCCTCATTTGTAAAGTTAATCTTCATACTCAATATTACAACTAGGCTGTGTATGTCCTGGCTGTGGACGTTGAGATCCCTTATCACAGCTCCATGATGTGGTCCACATCCATACCACACGTCTTTTTTAATGCATATTATTATGCTTTCATGCACATGAGGGTACAGACAAGACAAAACCACCAACAAAGAGCTAAAGAAGGATCCATCTCGTGAATGGTGTAGAGCTTCAACACATATATTCTGAGGGGTTCCTCATTGTGTGGGTGAGGTATGCGTGACGTTTTACCATGGAAGTGTTCTCCTTTGTCATTTTGATGCGCAAGCCATTTAAGGACAGATTTTTCCAATGGTATGATACCATGACCCTCCCATTGCATGGCACAGTTTAGCCAAAGAGGCAGATCAGAGTCAGGCGATACATTTTCTAGTTGTTTTCAGAAGGAGGGAATTGTCTGATATGGATGCTCTTTCTGTGGTTCAATTAGACGTAGGAGTGTAGCAAATACGCTCAACAAAAAAAACTGTTGAAAGACAAAATAAAGACATATTTACATATAGTGAATTGATCTGCATTTGAGAGGTTTTTGTGTCACTTGTTCAGAGTACCAAACTAAATGTAACCTGCTTGATTTAAAGGCTATTGTGAACCATCTAGTCAGCGCCAACATTTTGGGTCCTCTCCAGTTTGAACCCCTTTTTCAAGGTTATAGACAAGAACCGATACTGGCCTGGGGGTCATTCATAATGAAGATCATCTGCAATATTTTAATGCAAAAAGATAGTATCACATGATCTAAGGAGGTCAATGTGTTAAATGTAATGTCAGCATGGGGGATGTATGTCCTGCGTTCTTCCTGTGTTGGTTTCTTTCTCGTGGTTTGTGGTGGCTTGTTCTTCATTTCTTCATCTGAACATCACTTTCACATGGTTTATTACAAAGAGTATGATTGCTAGCTTGTGTGTGTGTGTGTTTGTATATGTGTGTGTGATTGTGACATCTAAGCATAATATGCTATAATGTTGAACATTATAGATACTTTAAAATGTTTTTGTCATTAAGTCTCAAACAAATACCTAATGCGAACGAATGAAGCACCTGTAGTTCCAGCAGAGGTAGGCATAAAGAGGGATCCAGCAGATGAGGAGGCCTACAGAGGGATCCAGCAGATGAGGAGGTCAGACTCTGTTCCTATGATGTTTAGCCAAGACTGTATGCTGGTTGATTATCCGATTTTGAGAAAGACTTCTATTGCTTGTGAACTTGTTCCTACTGTACTGATTTTATTTTTTATAATAACTCCAAAGGCAATCCAAGTACACTTTACAGTTTACCCCACTTCAAAGAGATCTTAGGCTACTCTTAAAAGGTAGAGTTCAATCGGAATTGAAAGTATATCTGAATTCATACATCAAAAACAATTTAAATAGAATTTTGATTACTTTAGAGGAAAACTTATTTTTACTTTCAGGCAAATTGTTTCCATAGACTCTCGAGAATGGGCTTCATTGTATTACTCAAATATTCATGCACAAACACTTCTGCTGCTTGGGGCAAAATGACACATATCAAGGAGACAGGAAGAGGTTCTGTGGTGTATTCAGAAATGAAACTCATACCGTGCTTCATGTTATGTTCATTTCCTTTAGCGGCAAGACACACAAACATTATGCACATTTGACATTCATACCTGTCTGTGCACAGTAGGTCTATCTGCATGGTAACCTCAAACCCAAACCTAACGGCTGGCTCAAACAAGAAATGGAGCTGATTGAACTCTTCTGCATTATATGTGAGTTATTATATGGTTTTATTCTCAAACAAAACTGAAACTTTCTACTTTTTCACTCCAACTTACTTTTATAACTTGCCATAACAAATAAGTTGGAACACAATTCAAGTATGTGGTTTTTGTTTCATATATTTTGCACATTCATGAGGTGAGGTGGTTGCAATGCAAATTTCTTGAATAATGACAGAAATTAGTTTATATCTTGCAATATAGGAGAAACAAGTTTACTAGCGATTCAGAAGAGTCTCTCTCAACTCACGTGTTGCTTTTAAAATACAATACAAGGTAACACTTTATAATAAGGTGGCATAATAAATAGCAAACTAATCATTACCTAACCCTTTATTAATATTTGTTAATGGTTACTAAAATATCTATTTGGCACAAGTTAATAGTTTTTTTTCACTGACCACAGAGTATCGCTTGTTAGGGTTAGGGTTTGGGGCGTGTGTTAGGGTTGGGTTAGGGTTATGCAAACAACTAATATTTAATTGATTACGAAAAAACGATTAACTTCAGCCAAATAGATAATTTAGTAACAATTATGAAATATTAACAAAGGCTTAGGTAATGACTAGTTTGCTATTTATTATGGCACCTTATTATAAAGTGTTACCCAATACAATACAATACAACTTTATTAATCCCACTACGGGCAATTTGTTTGAGCAGCTTGTTGTAGGTACAGTAACATACAAACAGCATGAGCATTTAGCAGTCGAATTGCAGAGGGGATGAACGACTTTCCTGCTGCTTTCTTGATGATTTGCCCATTGCAAAAAAAGTCCCTGTCTTTCACTCCGGTGATCTTGGAACATATGTGAACAATACTGTTCCTGCAGTTTCTGTCTTTTACTGTGAGGCTGCGAAACCAGCAGATGAAAGGAAAAACGTGAATTCTCTGTTGCCCTCGCTTCCCAATAGCCTCACACAGCAGCGTTCGTTTACATGGACACTTCGGATCCTATTATATTTCTAATCAGAATAGATCTATTCCACAGATCTATTCATGCAATCCAAATGTACTGTATGTATGGCGTTTACAAAAGTGTTAAGCGTACGTTCGTATGTCTCACGCGCATAACCGTTATGTTGGTCTGGACTTATATGAAATATGTAAGGGATAATGTCGCACAGAACACCGGTCATTATCGGGAAAATAAGCCCCAACAGGGCGCATATTACAACCCCCCTTCGCGTGAACGCGCATTTGCTTATTGTCAACGCCCCATACTTTCATTTAGTTCGAGGCGCTGTTCCTTCTGACAATATTAGTGTTTATATTATATCAGAACATCATTTTGAATGAGTGAGTAGAATTCTGCCAGCATGAATTGGCTGTCAGAATACAACCCCCCCCCCCCCCCCCCCCCCTGCCAAATGTCCCCTGTTATGACTACAAGTCTGAAATTGCTGGAGTCACATCCATTGACCTGAAGATGTAGCCCCAACAATTCTGAAGTGTCTCAGACTTTGCAAACAAGAAATAGGAGGGGGGGTTGTATTCTGGCAGGCTAAATTGCCTTCCAGAATACAACCCCCCCCCCCCCCCCCCCCCCCCCCCGCCAAATCGCCCCTGTTGTGACTACATGTCTGAAATCTCTACAGTCACATCCAGTGACCTAACGACGTAACCCCAATACATTTGAAGTGTCTCAGCCTTTGCAAACAAGAAATAGGAGAGGGGTGATGAATATGGCAGGCTAAATTGGCTCGATATTTAATATATCCAGTATATATATACTCAATATATATTCAATATATCCAAAATATACATTGGATATATTCAATATATATTGAATACATATTGAATATATCCAATCCAATATCCTTCACAGGCCACCACAGGCGGCCTGTGGTGGCCTTACTTATTGTATGGCATTACTTATTTCCATTAGGTCTACATGACTCTTGATGTCTAATACACCCGTTATAGTATTTTCTATTCAACTAAATATAAAATTGGGATTTTGCGCAGTAGCTCAGGAGGTAGAGCGGGTTGACTTGTAACCAGACGGTTGCTGGTTCGATCCCTGGCTCCTTCTAGATTAGTGTCGAGGCGTCCCGGAGCAAGGCACCTTACCCTGACGTCTCCCGACGAGCTGGCTGTCGCCCTGCGTGGTCGACTCCGCCGTCGGTGTGTGAATGAATGGTTGGAAGTCACTTTGGATAAAAAATCCCAATTTAAATATCCTTTGACTCATCTGAATCCTGCCCCTTGTCTTCCCAACAGGTTTCACCGCCCTGTGTACTGCTATAGATGAATCCGGTAAGAATGTTAAGAGTTTATTATTTACGAAATGTAGGCTATTCTGAACAAGTAATAAGCTTATTGTTGCAGATTGTTACATAGTAGGAATATATTATGAGATTGTTCTCAGAGGCAGTAAGAGAGAGAGAAGTAAAGGGAGTGAGAAGGGAAAGAGAGGGGAGGGGTAGATAGAATGTGTGTTAGAGCTATGTGATTAATTTGAACACATACTGTTAGCATGACAATATGGGGCTGCTGTTGGCTCAAAAGTAGCTTTGGGTTTAAGTAAAAAACGACTATGTGTGTGTGTGTGTGTGTGTGTGTGTGTGTGTGTGTGTGTGTGTGTGTGTGTGTGTGTGTGTGTGTGTGCGTCTCTCTATGTGTGTGTGTGTGTGTGTGTGTGTGTGTGTGTGTGTGTGTGTGTGTGTGTGTGTGTGTGTGTGAGTTTGTATGTGTGTGTGAAAAATAAACAAACATTAAAGAATGCTGCGTTCGAGTATTCTCTGCGAACCAACTCGGATCTCGGATCTGACGCCACGCCCACACTTCAAGCGTTTTATTATTTTGCTCGGTCATTGGAGGAAAACAAGGACGCCACCCGGAAAGCTGTTGTCGCGGTAGCATTGGCAGAGGACCAGGCGCTCCAAAATAAGTAGGCTATAGGCCATAGGCAGAGATACGGGCGCAGTAAGGTATTGCAGTAATACGAGTGATTGAAATTGCCATTTAAACCACCAAAAAAGTGGTGGTTGAAAAGGGCCCCCAAGCTCCTATAGGAGCTTTCTCCAGTGGCCCTGAAAAGGGCTGTTGGTCCGTGGTCTCGCCCACGCCGCTGCCACCGGCCATCTTATGGTTGGAAGTAATTTCTTCGTTTTCCGTTGATCAGTACAAATGCTGAAAGAAAAGGGAGGATTGGCGGCGGTTTGCGCCGCCTTATATACACGGTACCGTGGGAAATGTGGGCAGTGCCCACGTTGATTGGTGCATAGTTGAAATTTTTCGGGACAGCCCCATAAGGCGAAGCCTAGACGGTGTAGCCTACATGAAATATAACTCCCAGCTTCTTAAGGCATTTCTTGGAGTAAAAATCGCGGAGGCACGCCCCCTTTTTGTCTTCAACTTTCGGAAATCTGAAAGTAGACCGAGAGCAGTGATGACGCTCTAAACAAAATGGCTGCGCCCGGCAAGAGATTTATTTTCTTTGTATTTGTACCGCGTTGGTCATTTTAATGTTGAATACTCTTACACACTTTATTACATTGCTACTTTATTCCGTTAACCAATTTATACATTGCACAGTCTTGATGTGCTTGCAATACAATGTAAAATTGTGTTTTATGTTTTCGAGCTTGCTAAAGAGGCTAATGTAGCTAACAATAAACAACGACTAGCCCTTTCGTGACACAATCACAAAGATGAACAGGAACGCTATAAATGCTCCAAGACCGGATATTACGTCAAAGGTGCAACTCGGAAGGCTGGCGTCCGAGGATTCAGGAACACACCACATGTGGTCTGTTTACCATCGTCATTCCCGCCCTTTCAACACACCGCGCTGATTCGCTAGCACACAACCAATCTGAGTTTCCAATGGCTCCAATCCTCATCGCCGCCAACGCTCTCAAACTATGCAAGTTGAATCAGAAACCGTCCGCGCGGTTCCAAAAGCTTTCAACACAGTTGAACATACCGAACAGATTTGTTACCGAACTACAGGGTAGCCCAAACATAGGCTACGGTATTGTAGCCTATGAAAGATAGCTCATACAACAATTTATTTATCTAGCTGACAACATCAAGGGGGCCTCTCTCCCGAATAGGACCCCCATTTTTAACACATTCTAAGCATGTTAAATGTGGCCCCAGCAGTGGGTTGTGGTAGTGATGGGTTGTTCGCGACCGAATCAGTTCGAATGAACGAATCTTTGAAAAGAATGAACCGAACTGATACCTCTCTCTCTATCGTCTCGTTTGGTCTCAGACTCGACTCCTCCCAGACCAACTAGTCGCTGACTCGCTGTTCGTTCACTGACTGGTGGTGGTGGGGGAAGAGACTTACCCTACATGCCCACTGCACCGTCAGTCAACGGACGTGGGAAGGCGTAGCTGACGGATGGGGGAGTAGTCTTTGCAGAGGCATCCGTCAGCCAATCAAATCGCTTCGCCGGGTTCTTCCTGCTTGTTGCGAGGCAAGATGACCCGCTTTCCCACTTTCCAGTATCGTCAGAGCCCGAGTCGCGTCACAGTGCTTAAATTTGCATACGCAATCTGATTGGATGACGGATCCGTCGTTGCCGAAAAAGTTGACAATTTTTCAACTTTTTGACGGAGACAAAGGCTCCAACGGAACGGACGGATCCACAATGCATTGCGCGTCCGTTCCCATTCAAAGTCAATGGGGATCAGTCAACGGACGGAGGTAGTGGGCACGAGGTGTTAGTGAGCGAGTTAAATTCTTAATGTATGCTGTCTTTGTATTTTCTATGTCATGCCAGATTAATCAAATATTTGAATGTCACGTCAATCTGTGTCGTTCTTTCATGGTTCGGTCTCCACCCGGGAACCCTACCATCATTGCTAAGTCTATTATTTTGCTGATATGTTAAACATCCAATAACCCCCCATCTCGCTGCGTTTGGTTAAAGTTGTGTTGTTGATTGATGACCGACTTCCACGATCGTTTGAGAATGATAACGAGGGAGGAGCTGAGAACCGTGCATTCCATGATTCGATTCACCGCTACCGGAAACTCGACTGAACGAGCAGCCACTGCCCACCACATGTCCAGCATTACTCCTACCGTACATCTGGCGCCTCCTGCTGGTCACATCTATACCACAGAAACAGTCCGCCTCCAGTGCCATGCTGAAGGCCGCTCCCCTGAATTGACGTACCAGTTGCTCCATGATGGACAGTCAAGTCCTTCGGTCACTGATCCCAATCACTCTATTGATTCTGCCAGCCTGGCCGACGCCGGGAAGTACTGGTGTCAAATCCAGCAGGGAGCACACCAAGTAGCGTTGTTTCATTAACACTGGTGTTAATGTGGTGTTAATTACTGGTGTTAATTAGTCACTGGTGAGAGTTGAGCAACCCCCAGGGATGCATTGGCTATCAAATCCTCCAACTTTTAATTAATTATATTGCATTTATTAAACTAAATGTGATTTCATTGATTCAATTTAATGTATTAAATTAATTAACATTTGTTAAACTGCCCAACTTCGGGCAACATTCCAAGGCTTACCTTACGAAGGATTCATGTTTTGAGTATGTTGTGGTCTGTGTCCCTTAACTGCCAAGTGAATGTTTCCTCTAGATGGGGAATATCGTTGGTACAGAGTTGGAGGTCAACTCCCTTCTGCTGCCTAGCAGTTTTCCAAGGCCTTTGTTATATTTTCCCATTTGGACAACAGACCCAGGCCTACCTTAAAGAAGGAACCATATTTTGGGTTGTTGTATGTTGGGCCAACAGTAGAACACATATCTATGAAAGATAACTCCAAAGCCGATCAATAGAGCTTCACAATATTAAATTTTTAAATTCAAATGTTGGCTTGTGTGCAGAGATTCCCGTTCCATCGGTGGCTCTCCAGACACCATGGTCTGCTGTCTTCACCTCTGAGTCAGTGGAGCTGAAGTGTAGTATGCAGGTCAGCCCAGACCTCTGGACCTATACCTGGTACAGAGGAGGACAAGAGGTGGTGCAGGGGGCAGGTGTCTCCTTTGGGTCAGAAGGATCTGATCTCACGATTAGCCCGGTTAGACCAGAGCATGCGGGACAGTACACCTGTACTGGACAACTCATGGGGAGAACCGTTAAGTCTGAACCTAGCAAAGCACAGTCCTTAGAGGTCAAAGGTGAGTTATTGCTAATGCGCATTATGATTACAGAATAAAATTGTGGTTTGTCATCAAATCAGATGGTAGATGTTGAATTATTGGGCATTTATTCAATTAAAACATAATTGAACTGATTACATTTCATGTATTTAATTAATTCTCATTTGTTAAACTGTGCAATTTTTGGCACCAGACCAAGGCATATCTTATAAAACTGTACTGGTTTTTGACCAGTCGTATGTTGGGGAGTCTGTGCCCCTTAGCTGCCAAGTGAATGTTTCCTCTAGATGGGGATATCGTTGGTGCAGAGTTGGAGGTCAACTCCCTTCTGCTGCCTAGCAGTTTCCCAAGGCCTTTGTTACATTGTCCCATTTGGACAACAGACCCAGCCCTACCTTAAAGAAGGAACCTTGTTTTGGGCCGTTGTATGTTGGACCTACGGTAGAATCACTGTGTTAATATAGAAATATTTATAAAAAACATATAGCCTATATGGCTGCACAATATTAGCATTAGGAAAATGTTAAATGGATATTGGAAATGAAGGACGTTTTGATAAGGGGAAAGTTGTTGTATAGATGAATAATAACTTAAAGGAAAAGCAATCAACAGTGCCTCCCAATGTTTCATTTATACTTATGTTGGCTTGTGTGCAGAGATTCCCGTTCCATCGGTGGCTCTCCAGACACCATGGTCTGCTGTCTTCACCTCTGAGTCAGTGGAGCTGAAGTGTAGTATGCAGGTCAGCCCAGACCTCTGGACCTATACCTGGTACAGAGGAGGACAAGAGGTGGTGCAGGGGGCAGGTGTCTCCTTTGGGTCAGAAGGATCTGATCTCACGATTAGCCCGGTTAGACCGGAGCATGCGGGACAGTACACCTGTACTGGACAACTCATGGGGAGAACCGTTAAGTCTGAACCTAGCAAAGCACAGTCCTTAGAGGTCAAAGGTGAGTTATTGCTAATGCTCATTATGATTACAGAATCTAATCATAGTGGTAAGGTGACACAGCTGCAACATTTACAGGACTTTTGAAATAATTATAAAAGTGACATACCACAAAAAAAACAAATATATCTCAATTATATTTATGACTACTAATGAAAAGTGTAGTAACCGCGATATATATGCATCTATGTTCAAAATATCATTTATTTTATTTAATTTTAATCAAATCAGATCAGATTATATGACATTTATTATATTTGCATTTAATCTATTAAAATGTAATTGAATTGATTCAATTGATAGCATTTAATTGATTAAAATGTATTAAACTGTCCAATTTCGGGCACCAGACCAAGGCTTACCTTATGAATGATTCATGTTTTGAGTATGTTGTGGTCCGTGTCACTTAGCTGCCAAGTGAATGTTTCCTCTAGATGGGAATATCGTTGGTGCAGAGTTGGAGGTCAACTCCCTTCTGCTGCCTAGCAGTTTCCCAAGGCCTTTGTTATATTGTCCCATTTGGACAACAGACCCAGCCCTATCTTAAAGAAGGAACCTTGTTTTGGGCAGTTGTATGTTGGACCTATGGTAGAAACATTGTGTTAATATAGAAATATTCATAAAAAAACATACAGCCTATTGGTTGCACAATACTAGCATTAGGCAAATATTCAATAGATAATGGAAATTAATGACGTTTCGAAAAAGGGTAGGTCGTATAGATGAATAATAACTTAAAGGAAAAGCGATCAACAGTGCTTCCCAATGTTTACATTTATACTTATGTTGGCTTGTGTGCAGAGATTCCCGTTCCATCGGTGGCTCTCCAGACACCATGGTCTGCTGTCTTCACCTCTGAGTCAGTGGAGCTGAAGTGTAGTATGGAGGACAGCCCAGACCTCTGGACCTATACCTGGTACAGAGGAGGACAAGAGGTGGTGCATGGGGCAGGATCTGATCTCACGATTAGCCCGGTTAGACCGGAGCATGCGGGACAGTACACCTGTACTGGACAACTCATGGGGAGAACCGTTAAGTCTGAACCTAGCAAAGCACAGTCCTTAGAGGTCAAAGGTGAGTTATTGCTAATGCGCATTATGATTACAGAATAAAATTGTGGTTTGTCATCAAATCAGATGGTAGATGTTGAATTATTGGGCATTTATTCAATTAAAACATAATTGAACTGATTACATTTCATGTATTTAATTAATTCTCATTTGTTAAACTGTGCAATTTTTGGCACCAGACCAAGGCATATCTTATAAAACTGTACTGGTTTTTGACCAGTCGTATGTTGGGGAGTCTGTGCCCCTTAGCTGCCAAGTGAATGTTTCCTCTAGATGGGGATATCGTTGGTGCAGAGTTGGAGGTCAACTCCCTTCTGCTGCCTAGCAGTTTCCCAAGACCTTTGTTATATTGTCCCATTTGGACAACAGACCCAGCCCTACCTTATAGAAGGAACCTTGTTTTGGGCCGTTGTATGTTGGACCTACGGTAGAATCACTGTGTTAATATAGAAATATTTATAAAAAACATATAGCCCATATGGCTGCACAATATTAGCATTAGGAAAATGTTAAATGGATATTGGAAATGAAGGACGTTTTGATAAGGGGAAAGTTGTTGTATAGATGAATAATAACTTAAAGGAAAAGCAATCAACAGTGCCTCCCAATGTTTCATTTATACTTATGTTGGCTTGTGTGCAGAGATTCCCGTTCCATCGGTGGCTCTCCAGACACCATGGTCTGCTGTCTTCACCTCTGAGTCAGTGGAGCTGAAGTGTAGTATGGAGGACAGCCCAGACCTCTGGACCTATACCTGGTACAGAGGAGGACAAGAGGTGGTGCAGGGGGCAGGTGTCTCCTTTGGGTCAGAAGGATCTGTTCTCACGATTAGCCCGGTTAGACCGGAGCATGCGGGACAGTACACCTGTACTGGACAACTCATGGGGAGAACCGTTAAGTCTGAACCTAGCAAAGCACAGTCCTTAGAGGTCAAAGGTGAGTTATTGCTAATGCTCATTATGATTACAGAATCTAATCATAGTGGTAAGGTGACACAGCTGCAACATTTACAGGACTTTTGAAATAATTATAAAAGTGACATACCACAAAAAAAACTAATATATCTCAATTATATTTATGACTACTAATGAAAAGTGTAGTAACCGCGATATATATGCATCTATGTTCAAAATATCATTTATTTTATTTAATTTTAATCAAATCAGATCAGATTATATGACATTTATTATATTTGCATTTAATCTATTAAAATGTAATTGAATTGATTCAATTGATAGCATTTAATTTATTAAAATGGATTAAACTGTCCAATTTCGGGCACCAGACCAAGGTTTACCTTATGAATGATTCATGTTTTGAGTATGTTGTGGTCCGTGTCACTTAGCTGCCAAGTGAATGTTTCCTCTAGATGGGAATATCGTTGGTGCAGAGTTGGAGGTCAACTCCCTTCTGCTGCCTAGCAGTTTCCCAAGGCCTTTGTTATATTGTCCCATTTGGACAACAGACCCAGCCCTACCTTAAAGAAGGAACCTTGTTTTGGGCAGTTGTATGTTGGACCTATGGTAGAAACATTGTGTTAATATAGAAATATTCATAAAAAAACATACAGCCTATTGGTTGCACAATACTAGCATTAGGCAAATATTCAATAGATAATGGAAATTAATGACGTTTCGAAAAAGGGTAGGTCGAATCGATGAATAATAACTTAAAGGAAAAGCGATCAACAGTGCTTCCCAATGTTTACATTTATACTTATGTTGGCTTGTGTGCAGAGATTCCCGTTCCATCGGTGGCTCTCCAGACACCATGGTCTGCTGTCTTCACCTCTGAGTCAGTGGAGCTGAAGTGTAGCATGCAGGACAGCCCAGACCTCTGGACCTATACCTGGTACAGAGGAGGACAAGAGGTGGTGCAGGGGGCAGGTGTCTCCTTTGGGTCAGAAGGATCTGTTCTCACGATTAGCCCGGTTAGACCGGAGCATGCGGGACAGTACACCTGTACTGGACAACTCATGGGGAGAACCGTTAAGTCTGAACCTAGCAAAGCACAGTCCTTAGAGGTCAAAGGTGAGTTATTGCTAATGCGCATTATGATTACAGAATAAAATTGTGGTTTGTCATCAAATCAGATGGTAGATGTTGAATTATTGGGCATTTATTTAATTAAAGCATAATTGAACTGATTACATTTCATGTATTTAATTAATTCTCATTTGTTAAACTGTGCAATTTTTGGCACCAGACCAAGGCATATCTTATAAAACTGTACTGGTTTTTGACCAGTCGTATGTTGGGGAGTCTGTGCCCCTTAGCTGCCAAGTGAATGTTTCCTCTAGATGAGAATATCGTTGGTACAGAGTTGGAGGTCAACTCCCTTCTGCTGCCTAGCAGTTTCCCAAGACCTTTGTTATATTGTCCCATTTGGACAACAGACCCAGCCCTACCTTATAGAAGGAACCTTGTTTTGGGCCGTTGTATGTTGGACCTACGGTAGAATCACTGTGTTAATATAGAAATATTTATAAAAAACATATAGCCTATATGGCTGCACAATATTAGCATTAGGAAAATGTTAAATGGATATTGGAAATGAAGGACGTTTTGATAAGGGGAAAGTTGTTGTATAGATGAATAATAACTTAAAGGAAAAGCAATCAACAGTGCCTCCCAATGTTTCATTTATACTTATGTTGGCTTGTGTGCAGAGATTCCCGTTCCATCGGTGGCTCTCCAGACACCATGGTCTGCTGTCTTCACCTCTGAGTCAGTGGAGCTGAAGTGTAGTATGGAGGACAGCCCAGACCTCTGGACCTATACCTGGTACAGAGGAGGACAAGAGGTGGTGCAGGGGGCAGGTGTCTCCTTTGGGTCAGAAGGATCTGTTCTCACGATTAGCCCGGTTAGACCGGAGCATGCGGGACAGTACACCTGTACTGGACAACTTAAGGGGAGACCTGTTAAGTCTGAACCTAGCAAAGCACAGTCCTTAGAGGTCAAAGGTGAGTTATTGCTAATGCGCATTATGATTACAGAATAAAATTGTGGTTTGTCATCAAATCAGATGGTAGATGTTGAATTATTGGGCATTTATTTAATTAAAGCATAATTGAACTGATTACATTTCATGTATTTAATTAATTCTCATTTGTTAAACTGTGCAATTTTTGGCACCAGACCAAGGCATATCTTATAAAACTGTACTGGTTTTTGACCAGTCGTATGTTGGGGAGTCTGTGCCCCTTAGCTGCCAAGTGAATGTTTCCTCTAGATGAGAATATCGTTGGTACAGAGTTGGAGGTCAACTCCCTTCTGCTGCCTAGCAGTTTCCCAAGGCCTTTGTTATATTGTCCCATTTGGACAACAGACCCAGCCCTACCTTATAGAAGGAACCTTGTTTTGGGCCGTTGTATGTTGGACCTACGGTAGAATCACTGTGTTAATATAGAAATATTTATAAAAAACATATAGCCTATATGGCTGCACAATATTAGCATTAGGAAAATGTTAAATGGATATTGGAAATGAAGGACGTTTTGATAAGGGGAAAGTTGTTGTATAGATGAATAATAACTTAAAGGAAAAGCAATCAACAGTGCCTCCCAATGTTTCATTTATACTTATGTTGGCTTGTGTGCAGAGATTCCCGTTCCATCGGTGGCTCTCCAGACACCATGGTCTGCTGTCTTCACCTCTGAGTCAGTGGAGCTGAAGTGTAGTATGGAGGACAGCCCAGACCTCTGGACCTATACCTGGTACAGAGGAGGACAAGAGGTGGTGCAGGGGGCAGGTGTCTCCTTTGGGTCAGAAGGATCTGTTCTCACGATTAGCCCGGTTAGACCGGAGCATGCGGGACAGTACACCTGTACTGGACAACTCATGGGGAGAACCGTTAAGTCTGAACCTAGCAAAGCACAGTCCTTAGAGGTCAAAGGTGAGTTATTGCTAATGCTCATTATGATTACAGAATCTAATCATAGTGGTAAGGTGACACAGCTGCAACATTTACAGGACTTTTGAAATAATTATAAAAGTGACATACCACAAAAAAAACTAATATATCTCAATTATATTTATGACTACTAATGAAAAGTGTAGTAACCGCGATATATATGCATCTATGTTCAAAATATCATTTATTTTATTTAATTTTAATCAAATCAGATCAGATTATATGACATTTATTATATTTGCATTTAATCTATTAAAATGTAATTGAATTGATTCAATTGATAGCATTTAATTGATTAAAATGTATTAAACTGTCCAATTTCGGGCACCAGACCAAGGCTTACCTTATGAATGATTCATGTTTTGAGTATGTTGTGGTCCGTGCCCCTTAGCTGCCAAGTGAATGTTTCCTCTAGATGGGAATATCGTTGGTGCAGAGTTGGAGGTCAACTCCCTTCTGCTGCCTAGCAGTTTCCCAAGGCCTATGTTATATTGTCCCATTTGGACAACAGACCCAGCCCTATCTTAAAGAAGGAACCTTGTTTTGGGCAGTTGTATGTTGGACCTATGGTAGAAACATTGTGTTAATATAGAAATATTCATAAAAAAACATACAGCCTATTGGTTGCACAATACTAGCATTAGGCAAATATTCAATAGATAATGGAAATTAATGACGTTTCGAAAAAGGGTAGGTCGTATAGATGAATAATAACTTAAAGGAAAAGCGATCAACAGTGCTTCCCAATGTTTACATTTATACTTATGTTGGCTTGTGTGCAGAGATTCCCGTTCCATCGGTGGCTCTCCAGACACCATGGTCTGCTGTCTTCACCTCTGAGTCAGTGGAGCTGAAGTGTAGTATGGAGGACAGCCCAGACCTCTGGACCTATACCTGGTACAGAGGAGGACAAGCGGTGGTGCAGGGGGCAGGTGTCTCCTTTGGGTCAGAAGGATCTGATCTCACGATTAGCCCGGTTAGACCGGAGCATGCGGGACAGTACACCTGTACTGGACAACTCATGGGGAGAACCGTTAAGTCTGAACCTTGCAAAGCACAGTCCTTAGAGGTCAAAGGTGAGTTATTGCTAATGCGCATTATGATTACAGAATAAAATTGTGGTTTGTCATCAAATCAGATGGTAGATGTTGAATTATTGGGCATTTATTCAATTAAAACATAATTGAACTGATTACATTTCATGTATTTAATTAATTCTCATTTGTTAAACTGTGCAATTTTTGGCACCAGACCAAGGCATATCTTATAAAACTGTACTGGTTTTTGACCAGTCGTATGTTGGGGAGTCTGTGCCCCTTAGCTGCCAAGTGAATGTTTCCTCTAGATGGGGATATCGTTGGTGCAGAGTTGGAGGTCAACTCCCTTCTGCTGCCTAGCAGTTTCCCAAGGCCTTTGTTATATTGTCCCATTTGGACAACAGACCCAGCCCTACCTTAAAGAAGGAACCTTGTTTTGGGCCGTTGTATGTTGGACCTACGGTAGAATCACTGTGTTAATATAGAAATATTTATAAAAAACATATAGCCTATATGGCTGCACAATATTAGCATTAGGAAAATGTTAAATGGATATTGGAAATGAAGGACGTTTTGATAAGGGGAAAGTTGTTGTATAGATGAATAATAACTTAAAGGAAAAGCAATCAACAGTGCTTCCCAATGTTTACATTTATACTTATGTTGGCTTGTGTGCAGAGATTCCCGTTCCATCGGTGGCTCTCCAGACACCATGGTCTGCTGTCTTCACCTCTGAGTCAGTGGAGCTGAAGTGTAGCATGGAGGACAGCCCAGACCTCTGGACCTATACCTGGTACAGAGGAGGACAAGCGGTGGTGCAGGGGGCAGGTGTCTCCTTTGGGTCAGAAGGATCTGATCTCACGATTAGCCCGGTTAGACCAGAGCATGCGGGACAGTACACCTGTACTGGACAACTCATGGGGAGACCTGTTAAGTCTGAACACAGCAAACCACAGTCCTTAGAGGTCAAAGGTGAGTTATTGCTAATGCGCATTATGATTACAGAATAAAATTGTTGTTTGTCATCAAATCAGATGGTAGATGTTGAATTATTGGGCATTTATTCAATTAAAGCATAATTGAACTGATTACATTTCATGTATTTAATTAATTCTCATTTGTTAAACTGTGCAATTTTTGGCAACAGACCAAGGCATATCTTATAAAACTGTACTGGTTTTTGACCAGTCGTATGTTGGGGAGTCTGTGCCCCTTAGCTGCCAAGTGAATGTTTCCTCTAGATGAGAATATCGTTGGTGCAGAGTTGGAGGTCAACTCCCTTCTGCTGCCTAGCAGTTTCCCAAGGCCTTTGTTATATTGTCCCATTTGGACAACAGACCCAGCCCTACCTTAAAGAAGGAACCTTGTTTTGGGCCGTTGTATGTTGGACCTACGGTAGAATCACTGTGTTAATATAGAAATATTTATAAAAAACATATAGCCTATATGGCTGCACAATATTAGCATTAGGAAAATGTTAAATGGATATTGGAAATGAAGGACGTTTTGATAAAGGGAAAGTTGTTGTATAGATGAATAATAACTTAAAGGAAAAGCAATCAACAGTGCTTCCCAATGTTTACATTTATACTTATGTTGGCTTGTGTGCAGAGATTCCCGTTCCATCGGTGGCTCTCCAGACACCATGGTCTGCTGTCTTCACCTCTGAGTCAGTGGAGCTGAAGTGTAGCATGCAGGACAGCCCAGACCTCTGGACCTATACCTGGTACAGAGGAGGACAAGAGGTGGTGCAGGGGGCAGGTGTCTCCTTTGGGTCAGAAGGATCTGTTCTCACGATTAGACCGGTTAGACCAGAGCATGCGGGACAGTACACCTGTACTGGACAACTTAAGGGGAGACCTGTTAAGTCTGAACCCAGCAAACCACAGTCCTTAGAGGTCAAAGGTGAGTTATTGCTAATGCGCATTATGATTACAGAATCTAATCATAGTGGTAAGGTGAGACAGCTGCAACATTTACAGGACTTTTGAAATAATTATAAAAATTACAGACCACAAAAAAAACTAATATATCTCAATTATATTTAGACTACTAATGAAAAGTGTAGTAACCGTGATATATACGCATCTATGTTCAAAATATCATTTATTTAATTTTATTTAAATCAAATCAGATTATATGACATTTATTATATTTGCATTTAATCCATTAAAATGTAATTGAATTTATTCAATTGAACGCATTTAATTGATTAAAATGTATTAAACTGTCCAATTTCGGGCACCAGACCAAGGCTTACCTTATGAATGATTCATGTTTTGAGTATGTTGTGGTCCGTGCCCCTTAGCTGCCAAGTGAATGTTTCCTCTAGATGGGGAATATCGTTGGTACAGAGATGGAGGTCAACTCCCTTCTGCTGCCTAGCAGTTTCCCAAGACCTTTGTTATGTTGTCAACTTGCCATTTAAGAAAGTCTATTGGGGGCAGTTAATTTCCACATGAACATACATTTTGCCTCATTCTTTCACTTGTTAATTGGTATTCAAGTTGATATTCCCGTTGGTCAAATCCGACCTGAGTGATTCTCACTGTTGGCGACAACGGGAACATACAAATGTTGCCTTTTCTGCAGAGATTCCTGTTCCATCGGTGGCTCTCCAGACACCATGGCCTGATGTCTTCCCCTCTGAGAAAGCGGAGATGAACTGTAAGATGCAGGACAGCCCAGGCGACTGGACCTACACTTGGTACAGAGGGGGACAAAAGATGGCGGTGCAAGAGCCAGGTGTCTCTTTTGGGTCAGACGGATCCCAGCTTGTGATTAGCTCTGCTAGACAGGAGCATGAGGGAGAGTACAACTGTACAGGACAACTCAAAGGCAGAGTTACGTCTGAACACAGCAAGCCACTCTCCTTATCTGTCTATGGTGAGTATCCTGCAAAATGTCATCATTAGTTACGTATGAAATGTATGACACATCAGTCTTTTCTTATCTCAGCGGTTCCAGGTGATGTACACTAAGGAGGTTGGGTCATTTGGCTGTTAATATGTATTTAATTCAAGTAAATTAATTGTAGATGTCAATTAATTAAACCAATGTTTAATTTGTTAAATTATCCCTTTAAGACAACAGACCCACTACTACCTTAAAGAAGGAACCCTGTGTTGAGCATGTATGTTTGGGCGTCTGGGAATATAGTAGTTATACTGCATTATTATGTTCGTAAAACAAACAAATATTAGGTTTTAGGATATTTATTATTGCAGAAACCGAAAATGACTATGGGAAAAGAATGACGTCATTGTATTAATAAGGGAAATGTCATATCTGTCCATCTATTGAACAATGGCAAAAGACTAGGTGTTTTTCCCTCTGGCCACAACATCTGAACATAGTTGATTATGATTATGCCTACATACATACCTCCAGATAAGAAACCTACACCATTGCTAATACAAGATCCCGGGCATCGGAAGATGTATGCCAAGGAATCAATCAAATTCAGCTGTAAGGTTAGCACTTCATCTGGATGGGAGTTCCATTGGTTCAAGGACTCAGTGAAACTCCCGAATCAAGGGGAGAACTACACCATCCCATCGGCCTCCTCTGTCAACGCCGGGGCGCATCGATGCCATGCAACAAGAGCACAGGAACCACCCTTTACCACGGAGGACAGTAATACGATAAGCATCAGCGTTGAAGGTTGGTGCGTTTTCTTTTTTATGAGCAATCTTTGTACGCAACAACATCTCCAGCGTTAGACGATTGGTTTCCCTCCGGAACAGTGCGTCCCCGGGCCAAGGTGACCCTTCTAACAGGGTGGTCTGAGGTGTTCTCCGCCGATCGACTGGATCTGAAATGCGAGGTGCACGGGAGCGAAGACACGTGGAACTACACATGGTAGGTACTGAACGCTTAAGTGTGTACTCTGTGCCACTCTGTCACGCATCCATCTCCTCCCGGATTCATCCGTTCGGGCCCGATTCATCCTGGTGTCGGTGCCCACGCAGCCGTTCCGATGCAACGACTGGATGCCTGGACTCTCTTTATGGTTAACTGGCCAGCACCCCATCGACGATTTAAAATGTTTTGCCTGTAAATATGTATGTATTTACAGTATGTCAATGATGGCACCCATTGCACTCCGGATCATCCCTGGAAGGAGGGATCCCCCGCTCTGCGTTCCATTTTATCTTGCCCTCTGGGTGGCTAGGGTCAGGGGGGTGTCATAAGTATATGGCCTGTTAAATCCTTTGAGGCTGTCCTGGTGATTAAAGGCTTTACAAATAAAATTGAATTGAGTTGACTTGAACTAATTGAAAATGCTAATAACATCAAGGTTTGGCGGAAGTGAGCAGTCCCCGTTGTCTTTTAACGCCAAACACCCGGTCATGAGTAAAGACGTGAACCAGAGCCACTACAGCTGCATGGGCAACCGCTCTTCACGGCCTTTGTATTCCCAGCGAAGTGAACCCTTCAAGACCACCAATCTCCGTGAGTAGTAGCGGGAGTTTTGATAGCTCTTAGTAGCTAGTGACCTCAGACCCAGTGTTTGTTCTTCATAGGCTCAGGATTAGTAAGATCTGGTTAGAAATAACCTGTTGGGACAGGTTGGGCAACATGTTATGGATTTAATTGTATTTGCCATCTTATTCCTTTTATATTATTTATAATATTATTATTATTATTATTATTTATATCCGTAATCAATGTATTTATGGTTTTCCTCCATCTTGTTTGTAGTTCTTAAGAGAAGAGTTCTGCTCTCCATATCTGGATGTCTGTTCTTCGGCATCATCGCTGTCTTCATCGGATGCATTGTGATGAGAATAACACGCAAACCAGGTCTTACATCTTTGTTTCAACATTCTTGGTGCCATGGCATTTGATTTGTATAGATGACCCAAAGTGATCTCAGTATTATCGAACCAAGCAATCTAAAAGAAGACTGCATGTATTCAATGACCATGTCTCTGGCCTGATAATTGCTGTACACAAGGGCCAGTTCTCATCAGCATAATAGGGTGGTACATTACTTCTGTTTTCCCACAGTCACGAGCGAAGACAAACCCGAAGAGGTCAACCTCTTTCTTACCAGGGCGGAGCTGCAAGCCAGTGATGGTATGTGGTCGGGTTACTGTTGAGGTGTGACTTTCATGCATGTGCTGTGAAATGACACTCTGTTCTTTGGTTGTGCTCCACGTTTTCATGGAAATTGGGCTTTAATGCTGGTGGTTTGGTTTTCTTTGCATGCATTTTAAATCAATTCCAAATCCCCTCCCGTTCTCCACACAGTTGCACCTTGTCCACTGGCGGAGTATGTCAGTGATGAGGAAAAGCCGGCTTTAACTAAAGGTAAAGCTTGACCTCGCAAACAGGTCACGCCGTTTGAAAAACACATAAAAAATGGTTGGCCAATAACAGGACACTATTTAAATCTGATTTAAGAAATCAGCTTTACTCTGCTTGGATACATAAGAGTTGTTACTTACTGTGTGTCCGTGCTTTAGTCATGCTTTGTTCACATGCCTCATGTGGTTGACCTTAATTATTTTTGATGCAGATGCAGAAGACATAGACACCGTTTGCCATGAATCAACACCTCTTCCATTAAGTTTCTCTGAGGTCGAAGGTACAATCACAATAATATAAATACATTTCTGAATGATCTGCAAATACTTATTTTTGGCACAATAGTAAACGATTTGTATCTGTGTTTCCATGTGCTTCTCCCTCTAGCTGAGACGTCCGAGACCAATGGTGGACTAAAGTCCTTTAAATATTGACCTGGTTGAACCGTGATGACTCGAACCATTGTTCTGACCTGACTTGGTTAAACAGTTGCAAATTATTATTATTTTTTCATTGATGTTTATGGTTTATTGTTGCATTGTACATGTTTTAATGGGAACCTACTGATGTAGGATGGTTTGATATGAAATGATTGGAGCAAACACCAGGTGGCAGCATACATACTTCTGCCTCTAACATCAAACTGACTATCCAGCATCTCCCTTATCTGTATGAAGATGTAGGCATATGTCAGAAGTTTATATTGGTCCTAGACAACTTACCATTGATGTTTTCTGTTGTCTTACTAGTGTTATCATAATTACATTATGAGAGTGTGTGGATGATGGCAGGTTTAAGTAGCCTCACCTGGCCAAGTCTGATTCTGAGGCTGGCTGAGGCTCCAAGCACACTAGGGAAGATCTCCTGCATAGCAGTGGAGCACCCTTGCCATGTTCATTACCTGCAAAACTTACATTAAACTGGCTTCCACATAACCAGCCTATGTCCTTTGGTTGGAGTAGCCCAGAAAAGCCGCCTTTTGGTGTGGTGCATTGTCACTTCGTACAGACATATACCCTAATTATATAATTCAAGGGAACATGTCCCTTTACCGGGGAAAAATGTAATTTAGGCCCTGTAAGGCCTAATTGGCCCTGCACTAACCAACCAATAAAACAGCAATGAAACACCTACAAACCAACACCAAAGTATCAAACCGTTCCACCGGAAGCATTTATTGACCTCCGGCCCAAGGTCGTGGCGGCGGTCTACTATATACACGGGATGCCACGCTCGCTGGTGTGGGCGACGTCTACTTGAGGATCCCGGCCAGCCTCTCAGTGTAGTAGTTGTAGTTGTCCTGGCAGTCCTCCCACGGCGCGAAGCTCTCCTCCTCCCTCTCCACGTACGTCTCCCACACGTGCTGGAAGTCGGCGGGCTTCATCATCCTCAGCTTGCAGCCGGCGCCGGCCAGAGCCTTCAGGCCCTCGCAGGTCTCGGGCTCCTCCCACTGGAAGAGGCGGGAGCATAGGAGGGTGAGGCGCACCGTCTGCCGCTGGCGCAGCACGCTCGTCACCTTGGCGACGCAGGCCGTGCACGGGCTGGACGACACGTACCACGTGATGTCGTAGCCCTGTGAGGCGTTATTTTTAGGGAGCACCTGGGAGGTGTGGGAGGATGGAGGGGGGAGGGGAGAGGATGGAGGGGGGAGGTTGGGTGAGTTTGTGGAAAAAGAAGGAGAAATGGTATCATCGTCGGTGGTCAAAAATGCACGTCATATGCGTGTGTCATGGTAATTCACACACACGCACACACGCACACACGCGCGCACGCACACAAACACGCATGCACACAATCACAGACACACACACGCACACACACACACACACACACAGTGTCGAGCACAGGTCGTTGCTGGAGCTGCACTGACCTGATCGAAGAAGGCTTCCTCGGCGTGCGCGGTGGCGTGCTCGTCCTCCATGTAGCCCATGAGGGGGTCCACGGCGGCCCCCGGCACGTCCACCCGGAAACACAGCAGGGTCTTGTTCCGGCCCGACGAGTACTCCACGTTCCTGAACTGGAACCTGAAGTAGAACGGGCTCATCTGTTGCCTGAGTGGGGGAGGAGAGAAGGGTTGAAGTGAGAGGGAGGGAGAGACCTTTAAGCCCCCCTGACGTTCGTAAATGTGTTGCCAGTTTTTGGGATCATGGCTCTTGCTCCGACCATTTCGGAAAGTACTTTAAAACTCCAGTTTGTTAGACAATAGCTTGGCTGGAGTTCAAATAAATGAATGACCATCTGCGAAGGGACACCTACCCATTTATTTAAATGAATAAATAGGAGCCCATTTAAACATTCTAACTTTCTGAAATGTTCCCAAATTAAATGCTGAATGATTTGTTATGGACTGGGCCCTGGAAAAAGAAAAGCAGGCTAAGTCACACTTAGCCTGCTTTTGATACAACTTCGCCATATACCGTAGGGTTAATTTCCTAGCTAGCCAGTTGCGATTCCACAAATAGATCACACAGTTCATCTCTCATAGCTCGGGCTACACAGACATAACAAACAGGCCTTTGAAAAACAGCACAGGGAAAAGGGCTTCGGTGAGCTCTGTGACTCATATTGCTATTTCTGCAGTATTACAAATGACGGCAGGTGCAAGTAATTAGCATCTCCCATTACTGATACTGTTTATATTCCATAACAACATGACTCATAAACGACAGACAAGTCCACCGCATCTCTGAAGCACACTGATCAAAAGAGGAACCAACATTTAAAAGAGGTGAGAAAGCCATGACAACAGCAACAGAGAAGAGACAGTCAGAGCAGGGCAGAGGAAGGTGGGGTTCTGCCGGACCCCGGCTGACGTCCACTCACCCGGTGACGATCTCAAACGGCGGCAGCTCAATGGGCTGGAAGTCGCCATTGTCTCCTGGGTCTTTGGCCTCAGCTCCCCCCACTGCCTCTCCATCTCCAGCCTTCTCCTTCTCCTCCAGCCCTCCTTCCTCCACCTTGGCCGGCGGTTTGGGGCTCTTCTCAGTCTTCTTGGCCGGTTTCTCCTGTGACTTCTTCACAGCCTTCTCCTTGGTCTTGTCTTTCTCCTTCTCTTCTAGCGGTTTGCCGGTCGTCTTCTCCTTCTTCTTGACGCTGGAGCGTCCCGTGTTCCTGTCGGCCATGCTGCCTCTGTTCCCGAGTGGCTACTATGAGTCTGGGAGAGAAAGACAGGGAGAGGGGGGGAATAGAGTCTGTCTAAAGAAGACTGATAACATGAGTGGACGGACCAAAATAGATGCTATTGTATGTCGTGCTGGGTGTTTGTCCACCGGGCCAGGCCAATGGTAGTCGGATCAGTAATCCCACCAACCCCCCACAAACCATTTTCCATTCCCTGACCGTTACCAGGGCCAACGAACACAACCCCCGGTTTGTGTGATTGTCTTTTTGTGCAATGCTGTGAGTTCAAGATGAGGACACATTTTCTGCCAAAACTACAAATGAGATTGTTGAACATTTCATGTCTCAAATACACTGTGCGTCCCCCCCGGGGCGCTGGGACTGTCAACAAGCCAACAACAGGCAGGTTATAAATAAAAGGGGTTGGCTGTCTGTTCCCAATGTGGACGGGTAACCAGCCCCTGGCCGCTACTGGGGCTCTGTAAGCTGCTGGGCTCCAGAGACTCGGCCAGGCCCGTTTAGAGGACATTCCTGGAATGGAGGAGCGGGGTTTATTTTTCTGTTTAATTGCAGTCCGTATTTCTCTTTGTGCAAGGTACCGTGTCGTCTTCTACTGCACGTGGGTCCGAGAACGATCCATCTCTTAACAAATCACCCCACATCAATATGGTTTTATGCTCAGGCCAGTCGGTGGGGGAAGGGATTGTTTGTGTGTGTGTGTGTGTGTGTGTTTGTGTCCGTTTGTGTGTGTGTCTGAGTCTGTGTACAAAGTGGCTTTTCTGCACTGCAGATGTAATAACTTGAGGCACCGGGGGAGAGTGGGAGGGAGGGGGCAGTTCAATTACAATGTCCTCCCCTCCCTCCCTCCCTTAGTCTCATTCTCTGCCAAGTAATTCATTTTAGAGGCAATTACCAATAGGACCAGGGCCCAGGCTGCTGGGCTAACTGAAATGGATGAGCTGTCACGGCAGGGAAAGAGGGAGAGAGGGAGAGAGGAAGAGAGAGAGAGAGAGAGGAAGAAAGAGAAAGAGAAAGACACACACACACACACACACACACACACACACACACACACACACACACACACACACACACACACACACACACACAACACAGCTACGGTTGAGAGACATTGTTTAGAGGACACACAAGATAAAAGACTGTGACACAATCCCAGAGATATCTTGGGCGAGCTCCTCTGACTCTAGGGGCATTCTGTGGTGATCATCGGTGAGATTAGGCCTGTCGGCGTTAATTATGATCCATGGAGATAATCGCATTGAATATCGAGCAGAATTAGCAGCTCCATCTCTGGAGAGGGGAAATGAGAATGTCACGCTTGCCACGATAGTTGATCTGGAAACTAACCAGACGAAGCTGGGAGTGGGGCAGGCTGGGGGAGGGGGTAGTACTGTTACCATTGGTAACATCGATGGAATCATCACAACAGATGCTTTGCCCATAGCACTTAGCATCAGCCAATGGGACTGAGGATGGATGCATGTCGGGGCGGGACGGGAGGATGTATCACTCTCGACAGCATCCTCCGTAGGGTTAGGGAAGGAATCCACTTTCAATTCCATTTTGTGTGCAATGCTGATTTCCTCTCAATGACCCACTCAGGTGTCCAGGTTCTGAGGGGAAGCACCATGCTGTCTGCGGTAAAGGACAACGTCAGATGGCACCACGGCTGATGATTGCCGAATCCAACTCAAGTGGAGCGGACTGACCTACAGTCCCCCAGCTACTGGCCTGGGACCAGTCGCAAAAGCTTCAGGAAAAAAATAAGAAAAACACAATGTCCGAAAGGATAACGATTTCTCTCCCAGATTCCTGCCCAGCACAGCGATTGCCTAATTTTACTGTAACAAAAGGAGATATAAGCCTCTGACACACGCACACACACACACACACACACACACACACACACACACACACACACACACACACACACACACACACACACACACACACACACACACACACACACACACACACACACACACACACACACACACACACACACACACACACACCTTGCGTTAGGTAAGAGGACGGAGGGTCCAGCCCTCCTTCCTGGTGTTTTGATGGCACATCATTTGTTCTTTAAAAGTGAGTTAATTTTAAGAACAGAGGAGGAAACCGTCCTCTGTACAGAACAGTCATTGACTCCCACGCTTTAAAACAATGTGGGATGATCAAGCACCGGCAGGCGAGGAAATAATTGCATACATTTCAATTGTATATAGAGCCTAGAACCAGACAGAACACTTGGTTTCCTTCAGCTTCTCCCCCTCTACAGGAACACGAAGCACAGAGAGTTTCATAGCATTTAAAAGGGATTTATTACGATGTCCTTGGAAGGTAAAGCAGATACACAGAGAGAGGGTGGGCCTGATGTCATGGTGGCTATTGTTGGACATCTTCCATCCCTCAAAGCCACCAGTCTCCCTGGAGGGCTCCGAGGCTCTGATGTAGATGAACTGCATTGTATGCATCGAAACGACCGTTTCGTTATTATCTGCATTCTCTGTATGGCATACAGGCTCAAGCTTTGTTTGTGAAGGAGAGGGTGACAGAGGGGTATTAGCAGGCTTGTGTTTGTATCTGGAGACTGTGTTCAGTCGCTGATGTCAAAGTAAATGCTTTACTATTGATTAATGTCTTGTCTCCTTCATCCGCAGCATGTAGTGGGGTATTGTCGATATGCAGGCTACATAGTCAAAAGACCAGACAACAGCATACCTGTTTAACAAAGCCTATGGATGACCTCACTCAACAATGGAAACAGATGCGTCCATGCTCACTGTTTGCTTCAATCCACTGATATATAGATAACTGAGTAATGTAGTATTGTCATAGTATATGTTGGATGTCCCAAGTGCAGTGGAACACCAGTTAGTATCCTCAGAGTAGGTTCAGGTTCGCAACACGAGAAAATAGTGTCACACAGTGCAAGTCTAAGTCCATAACAATCTGTAATTTGCTTTGAGGTAGATGAGCGTCTCCAAGTGTTTCGGTAGCACACAACCCCTCTCCAGCTGCAGATTTTGCCTGGCAGTGGTGAAGATGCTGGACACTACAGTGCTACTGGCCGGTACGGTGAAGGTCCTCTTGGCCACTTGAGCCAACAGGGGAAAGTCGATGGCCTTCCGTCTCCAGTAGTGCAAGGGGTCCTCGTCGGTGGGCTCCTCGCGCAGGTAGCCCGCCAGCTCCTGCTCCAGGCTCTTGGCCTGCGTGGCGGGTCTCTGCTTGATGAAGGAGAACAGCTTGCACGGCCGCGACAGCGAGGAGACGGGCGACGACGCCGGGGAGGACCCGGGCGCCTGGGAGTGGATCTCCGTGGTGGCGGTGGGGTGGACGGACAGGGAGGGCGGGGCGTGCTTGCCCAGCTCCTCCAGGAGGACCTGCCTGTGCCAGTCCGGGTTGCTGCTCCAGGTGAGCTTGAACTGGGGGTCCAGCGTGGTGACGCTGATGTAGAGGGGATCCTCCAGGATGGGGGCGAGGCGCCGCTCCACGGCCTGCGCCAAGCCCGCCAGGAGAGAGGGGCAGTGGGGGGTGGAGGTCTCGGAGAGGTGCTTGCGCAGGCCCAGGACGCAGGGCAGGGCCAGGCTGATGGAGACGTGTCGGTCCGTCGGCCTGTCCCAGTGGATCATGTCCCAGGCCTCGGTGAAGGGCTCCAACGTGTCGATGAGCTCCCTCAGCTGGGCCCTCTCCTCGTCGCACAGCGCCAGCTCCCCGCGCCCGCTCAGCTCCTCCAGGAACTCCACCGAGTCCAGCAGCTGACGGAGGACCTGTAGGCGGTTTGAACACAGTCATGTGTCAACGGAGTATGAAGTTGAGGACCGTGAGTTGAGGACGGTGTGTGTGAGAATCACAGTGTTTGGTTGTGGCAGCTACTCTTTCATCCCAACCATGTTTTTGACAGAGGTTGGACGTTGGATGACATTGGACTAAGCCAGAAAATTTCTATTTGATTTCTCATGATTCCTTATTCCTTGGATTGTAAGAATTGAACATTGACAAACACCGGAGTAAAGGGTGAGACTCTGACACTGTAACCCTAATCCACAGTCCATTACCAACATCAACGAAACAGAACCACACACCTTAAGCTGAGACGCCCAGTCCTTGATATCGGGCAGGAAGCCGCCCGGTTTCCCGGACACGCCCCCTGGCCCATCCAGCACCTGCCTGAGTTTCTCCGGCGGCACGGCGGAGGTGATGTAGTTGTAGAAGCAGGCGGCCTTGGCCAGGGTGGAGCGCAGCAGGGGGCAGGAGTGCAGCCCCTCCCCCACGCAGCGGTCCAGCGAGTCGGAGAAGCAGTCCACCCGGGACGCCCCCAGGCCCTGCTCCCCCTCCCCGTCCTCCCGCCCCTCGCCGTGCCCGTTCCTGCCGCCCACCTCCTCCGGGTCGTCGTCGCCACCGCCGGGCGCCGCGTCGTCCGCCTCCTGCTCCAGCCCGCCGCCGCCGCTGGCGCCGCCGCCGGCGATGTTAAACCCGGGAAGGCAGGAGGTCCTGGCTGGGGGCGTTAGGGCGGGAAAGGGTTCGGCCACCACGCGGAACGCCTTACCGGACACCCCGTGCGCGTGACACACCTCCTCGAATTCAGCCAGCACGTGACCGCCCCCAGACCCCGTCCTGCCGAGGGGAAGGCACGCCAGAAGGGCTGATCGCATCTGCCATTCACAGGTGAGGAAGTGGCAGGTGACCCCCAGGTACCTACAAGGAGATAACCATCGACTCATCAGTGGGGGCCAAACGGAGGCGTAGGGTCAGGAGATTTAGGCCCAATCCCATCTCTACCCCTTCCCCCTTCCCCCTTACCCTTAGAGGGGGAAGGGGTAAGGGGTAAGGGGTAGAGATGGGATTGGGCCTTAATATATACATCATATGATAACATGATAGCTCATGTCATTATGTCACTTTGGTCAACTTCCGCCATGAGCCCCATCAATTCATTGTTGATTTGATCTGATGTTGTTCTTGAATTAAGGTCATGTATGTCATGTACCTTAATGCACATCCTCTGACCATTTGAAAATGACTCTTACTCTCTCATACTGCTTAATGGTAATAATATTCAAATGTTAATTCCAATGGGTGTATGGTAAAAGGTTTACGCTAAAGCCAGACGGCCGGCACCGAAGCCCCCGGGTTTGTTTAAAGGAAGACTTTGGTGTTCTTCATTCTTCTCTGTATCCAGATTATTTGGGGTTTAAGGGAATCCTTTTTTGATTGGACCAGTATTAAGCAAGAACACTGCAGCCGCAATCCACGAAAAAAAAAAGGGCTGCGATGTTATGCTTTGGGGGCACTTACGCCCATCATGTCGGTCCTCTCCCGGTGCTTGTTCTGACACTGACGGGCTCCGATTATAGTTGCACAATGAATTGCCAATTGAAGAAAATGCTTTTTTCCATTTGAATAAAGACACCACAAAAACATTGCAATATGGCATGCAATCAATTGAGCTTTCATTTCAATTTGTTATCAATTATAATTACGGAAGGATCCCTACTGAGAAATACAGCTTTTGAACATTGTCAAATGGCTTAAATGTGTGTCTCAAAAAGCTAAATTAAGTTATACTATTTATGGTGCATTTTAATTCAAAAAATTGAAATAACATTTGAATATTGCGGAGTTGGTCTTTAAAAATGAAATTCAAATTTGTTACAGTTTCCTATTTTCCTATTTTCTTTCAAAGACTTCAGTCTTTGAAAATGTATGCATTTTCATTGAATGTTTTCCAATGCTAGTAGTAAAAATCTAAAGGCTTTTGTGGAGGGCATAATGTTTAAACTGAGTCTGCCATCTGTTAACATGTTAAGAATGAGCAGCAGGTCAAATCTGTGTTTGATGGCTATACTACAAAGCATCCAGTGTAGAGCATCTCCTCCCGGTATTACTGAAGTGTCTCTAGACGTCTGGTGTGCCCGATGGGCTGGAGACGTGCACAGCCCCTCACCCTGACTTCCCACCAGAGAGGCTGCTCCAGAGGTCCAGGCTCAGGCTCAGGGCCAGCGCCGAGGCCAGGGCTTGCCGCGTGGCCAGCTGGGCCTGGTAGGCGTAGGCGGGCAGCAGCTGGTTCTGGAAGTACTGCTGGGGCTCAGGGGTGTAGCGCGGCTCCAGCAGCTGCAGGAGCTCCCTGAAACCCGGGTTCTCCACCGTGTACGCCGGCTGCAGGTCACGCACCATCATCTTAGCGATGGCCTCCGAGATGAGCACCTCATGGGGGGGGGGGGGGAAATAAACAAGATAAAAGGGGGGTCCGGTTCCTTACAGTGCTGTATGTGTGCTACATGAAACATAGTGGTTCCTGTGGTGGTAAACACACACCTGGCGTGGATCATGTCTGTCGAACTTGGACACCCCTCCACCTCCCCCTCCCTCTAAGGTCCCTACTCCTCCGACTATCGGCGCTCCGCCTCCTCCAGTGCTGGCCGGGTGGCTGTAGCGAGGGGTCCCACCGTTGGCATTGAAGCTGTGCAGCGACCCAGAGGAGTAAGCCTCCCTCTTCATGTCTTTCCTTTTGACAAACTCATCATACATAGCCTGGTGCTTACGCTGAGAGAGAGAGAGAGAGAGAGAGAGAGAGAGAGAGAGAGAGAGAGAGAGAGAGAGAGAGAGAGAGAGAGAGAGAGAGAGAGAGAGAGAGAGAGAGCGAGAGAGAGAGAGAGACATTGTGTTGGGAACAATGTAAAGATGGAATGTGAAAAAAAACGTCTCAAATAATAAGATATAGATAGATGTCACTTCATAGTTCTGCAACTTCTTTATATATCCCATGAAGTGTGGAGAAATGGGGGTATCATTACAATGCATTGCGTGTTTACTTACGCATCGATGCTTAACGACAGGACATGGCCGTGCATATGTCTAATATAACATTGGGGTTGTCTTTCAAGTTATGGGATGGAGGGATTTAGTATCATTACCTTGAGATGCGTTACGAAGTTGGACGTGACACTTCGCTTCGCCTGAATTCTCGTGCCACAAGCCTTGCAGTTGGACTCGATCTTGCCATTTTCGCCTTCGAAGACTATATTAAAGTAATCCAAAATTGATACCTTTGACACTGACGCCATTGGAGCGTTATCTTAGTGGTCACGGGTAAAAAAAAAAAGATAACTTGATCGCATGGAGAATCCAGACTCTGCAAATACGAGTCTCTAACCCAGAGCGAAAGGCGACCAGTTTTCCTCTCCCATTAATCGCACATCAAAAAAAAATTAACAGCCCGTTGGGTGCACAAAAGAAAATGTAATTCCAAGCAGGAGTTGCGTCGCATTCGTGCCTACTATCGGACGGAATGGCCCTAGCTCCTGCAGACAATGACAAAACATTGATGAAAAACAACGTTGGCTGCATTCCACGTCTCGGATCATCGCGTCTCTCGCACAATCGGACGCATCCGAGACGGAGGCTGAGCGGTGATGGGCTTCATGGAGGCGGACGGAACAGACTATCTGTAATAATTGGACCAGGAAGTAGGCTACACACACACACACACACACACACACAATAAACGGGAGTTTGGCTTCCTATCGTTTCGACAGTTCCCGGCCATGTTCGGCTCTGGTCCATCGCAGCCGAACAGCTGCTTAGGGCAGAGCTGCTCTGGCGCTCCATCTTTTTATTATGGCACTTATTAAATGATAAATATGTTAATAAATATGGAGATCATGACAATATTCTGCACCTGGTGTCGGCGTTGATTAAAAATATAGGTTGAATATGTTGCTCACCAATAGAATCATGAATGGGATATCATATTAAGTTATTACTTATTGTAAAATACATTGTTACTTTAACTACAAATACATACATTCATAACTAATACATCATCATATATCATATGTTAGTAATTAACATAACCTTTAACACTAAATGTAATACAGTACATTTTATAATAAATAATACATTATATATAATACCCATTATATAATAAGGGATTGGTAAAAAATGTCCGTCTATTTTATTTGTAGCTAGGCGATTTCGACAGGCCAATCATCTTGGCCAAGGCCAACCATAGGCCTATTTCTTCTTTGACCGAGTTAACGTTATCATTAAGTCAACACAATATAAAGTGCCCATCTGTACAGAACATTTTATTTCAAAGATTTTAATTAAACATTGTTTCACTTCAGTCAAAAAACAAACATATAAGCATAATATCCCTTTATACAAAAAGCTACCAATCCAATTTGAAAACACAGACATGATATGACTTAATCTTTAAATAACACTAACCAACATTTGTCCCAGTGACATCAAAGGTCTGTATACAACCTAATAAAATTCACCAGAACATTTGGTTCCACCTGTGTGACTCCAGTCGACTTTCCTAATCATCTGTCAATATGTATAAAGATTACTGCTCAGACTTTACGCTCAATGGTTTCAACAGCTCAGTTTCAGGGCAAGCTTAAACTCCTCTCTGGTCTTGAGAACTGCAGCCTGTAGAGTAGCGATCTCCGCGGACAGCTCTATAACTAGAACACAAAAGAAAAAACAGCTATGTTGAGACCAATACGAGTTTAAATACGTACATGATCAGATTGTCAGATAGTTTATTTCCTTCCATGGATTTTTATCCCCAATTCAAAAAGTCCACACAAAATGTATATCATGAAGAACATGTAGGGCTTAGAATCACACAACGATTTCTGGAGAGAAATGTAAATGTAACAAAACATTGTGAATTAACCATCACCTTAGATGTGCACAAACCCCAAGCCTGGTACTCTTGGTTATAGTTATCTTGCTCCTTTTTGTTCATTTGTTTTCACTTATGAATGTAATTGTACAGTGCGATCATCTGCACATTTGACAACAAAACACTTTGACGTTGAACAGGAAACAAAAGAGTAAGCGGAACAAGCCTTTTGCTGAGCTGCAACACCCTACCTTGCCTGAACGATGACTGTGCTTGTTTCAGGGTCTGTGGCACCAGAATCCCGAACCATTTCAACGGGTCCGCTTGAGGATTCTGATCACTGTTGTTTCTGTGAGACCCGCTGGGAGGCTTTGTGGATGTGGGCGAAGGATTCTCAGCGGAAGCTCCCACAAGCTCCTCTGGTTCAGCCATGTCCTTACTTGCCTTGATCCTTCTCCTCACACCTGTGGAATACAACGCATCTCAGTTTGAACCATTCCTCCACAAGGGGGTGGTCGTGGTGGTGCCCATGGGAAGGACGTCGTGACGTGCATGGCGGACTCACCCTCCTCTTTCGGCCCGATGTCCTCCACAGACGTGGTGTTCTGGACGCGCTCAGTAGGACTTTGGATTGTTATTCTTTCCGTGCAGAACTCAAGTGCATCATTCTCCACTGCCCTGTATCAACAAAATGACAAAGTTAACCTATGATAATTAATACGATTTAAGAAAAAAAAACATACTTGGAAATCAGCATCAGGATAATTTTTATTGCAAAGTATATTTGCACATACAAGGACAGAGTCTTATTGAGTAAGGTGCATTATGGAAGCTTTTTAGCCTCTTAATTCAAATTATATTCAGCAATTTAATGTGCATATCGGGGCGCTGCTTCGATGTTACATTGAATTGCAATATGAATTTAATTTTGTTCAGAATTGAAACAAGAATTATTCAAACTAATTCAGGATTTCATGGCTACTTTGCATATTAAATATTATTAATATTAAAAAAACTTCCATAGGTGCATTTAAGTAAACATATTATTAAAGTATTATAGCAATAAAATTGTTTCATGACGTGAAGACTCACCTGGCATGCACGAAAATCTGTGGCTCCATCTCACTGGCATACTGAAGAGAGGACACTTGCTTGTTGCCCATGGAGTACCGTGCCTTGGACAATGAAAACCATCCCTGTGGATAATGGGAAACTACTGTTGAATAATAACCTGGACATATATTTGCATGTCAATGAAATCGTGTGTGAATGGAATGGTAATAGTCGGTATGACAAAAGGTATGACAATCAGTACGTAAAAGGTATGCAAAAAAAAAAAGGACCTGTCTTTCAACGATTTGAATCCGATAGGGGATTATCATGGGCTATTTGTAGCGCAACAGGGAACGATTAAACTAGCAATTCAGCCGGTTTTCACACCCACAGTGTTAACAGACAAACCGGCCTGGGCTTTATCTTTTATTTAACCTTTATTTAATTCAGGGAAGTCCATTGAGAGCAGGCTCTATTTTCCATTACGCCCTGAATGCAACATACAAATAAAAACAGAAATTCAAATATACAATAGAGTTAAACCGTAGGTCAAACAACCAAAACATTTCAAAACATAGAAATAATACAATTCAATGGGACTATTAAGAAATCTATGATAAACACGAGCAATCATTATTCAATGCGACTTCAGTAATCCCCTTGAACGTCTCAATTTAGAAGAATCGCTCTAGTTTTAGTGAGTCCTGAAGTCTGTTGCATCTGGGGGAATCATTTTCATGTTTAATTTATAATGTTTAATGATAGATCCAACCTGCTCTATGAGAGTGTTGAGAGCTGAACGTTTCTCCTGCAGTGACTCCAGCTGGTCCATGTATTGTAGAAGCTGTTCGTCGAGCAGGAGAGATGTCTCCTCTGTCTTTGAGAGCCCCATGATAATTGTATTTACGGTGTGTGTATTTGATTTGATGAAACTTCAGAAATATAACAAAAACCTCACGTTAGGAAATGTACCCACCGAGGATTGTAATGATTTGCTAGTTCCTTTTTTGGTCAGCTGACCTTGCTGTATGTCAGCTGACCAAAAATACGTCATCAACGAGAGACAAAAACTACGTTTGTAAACACAGCGCCGCCCATCTGTAGAATATAGCGCGAAATTTGTGGACGCTGCAAATCGGTTTATTTTAAGACAATAATTAACCTTACGTTTGACGATATTCAATCAGCTTCCGCTGATTATATAACCGCTTTTTGGTCAAAGAGTATGACACACTGACTCTGAAAGAAAAGTTTTAGTTCCCATACCGGGAGTCGAACCCGGGCCGCCTGGGTGAAAACCAGGAATCCTAACCGCTAGACCATATGGGAGCTGTACCCTATACATGGCAACAACTATATACTACAAAATAGGCAATAGGCAATAATATGACAGGTATGACGATCTATTATCTATCTACTAATCTACAGCTCGCCCTACGGACCATGCATGTCTTACAATCATTCTGTGTGACAGTCACAAGGAGTTAACAGAAAACGACCCTCAAGGTAACACGCATACCATGTCAGACTATTTGATCACAATGTTAAATGAGGTGCAAGCAGACTGTGTCCAACACTTAACAGCAACACATATAATACTATAGATGTTATTTTTTAACATACTTTTTTTTAATATTGCGCCTCAAACGGACTCAATACTGGTAAAATACTTTTATGGTTCAGATATTGTATTTTATTTAGTATCCATAATGGATGGATTATTTTTTTTCCGTGCAACGTGTGTTATGGTATAGTCACTGGTTAGTGCTCTACAACCTCGGGTCAGGGCAGGTAAAGGTGTCCCTGGCTCGGGTGGGGGCAGGGGAAGTTGTCCCTTGCTTGGGTCAGGGCAGGCGTCCCTGGCTCGGGTAAGGGCAGGGGAAGGTGTCCCTGGCCTGGGAGTCGGGACTCTTTCTTCACAATAGTTCTTCTCTTTCTTCACTAAAGTTAACTGATATATATTTTCATACAGAGGCTACGCGCTATACTTATTATTATTTTAAGTCAATGTTTTTTAAATTACATAATGTTGCTCCATTCAGACTACCTTCACCAACCGAAAAGGAAGTGGCTGGAGATTGTTTATGTTAATGATTGGTGACTTAATGCTTACCCTCGCGAATGATCCGACATGAGGAACCAATCAGAAAGCATCTGGATCACATGTGCCGCTAGGTCCACCATTCATCGTTTTCTGATTGGATGTTTTCACTCGGATGTAGCGCACTTTCACCGCCCACATTCGTTTATTGTAATTGTGTGCATGCTTCAAATGTAGTAGGTATATGTGTATACTATTGGGTGGGTAAGTAAAATAGCACTGGATATCAGAGGATTGTACGGAGCAATCTTGTATCCTATCGCTGATTCGCCATTCTTCAACACATTATTGGTAATATTTAAACACGCATTGATAACAATATTCAACCCAATGTATGTATTTTTGCAACGTGCTAATACATGACATCCTTTCTTTTAGCAGGTGATGGAGTCCACTTCAAAGCACCACGTCGCCCACCCCTTTTGGCCACGGGACTTGTCCATCCCCAACTATGTGCCAAACGACCGGTCCATGTCGGAGATCCTGACCTTCCTATTCTCCGTCTCCGGCGTCTTCCTCCTGGCCACCTGGGGGATCACTGGTCGTGAGAACGCCTCCGGCAGACTGGGAGTTTGGAGGCGCCTGGCTGTGTGTTGGTTCGCGGTGTGCGGCTTCATACACGGGGTCATAGAGGGATGGTTCTCCCTGTATTACGAAGTGATCCCGGCCGACCAGAGCTTCCTATCACAGCTCTGTGAGTAGACAAGTCAAGCATAGATAATTGCTCTGGTGCTAAAAGTTTTGAAGGTGGTGGTGTGGCTGTGTTTCACTCTTGATTTTATCCACAGGGAAAGAATACTCCAAGGGTGACAGCCGATATGCTATGTAAGCTATTATCACACACACACACACACACACACACACACACACACACACACACACACACACACACACACACACACACACACACACACACACACACACACACACACACACACACACACAATTCATAATGAAGCCTAAAAAAAGCCACAATACAGTACACAATGTCGTTATTAATTATCTTTATTTCCTGTGTAGAGCTGATAACTTCACCGTGTGTATGGAGACCATAACAGCCTGGCTGTGGGGACCCTTCAGCTTCTGGGCAGTGTACGCTTTCCTGACCAACAAGCCCTACAGATTTGTCCTGCAACTGATCATTTCATTAGGTAAGAGTATCAAATATGGATCTTTGTGAAACTGCAATACAGGGCTACTAATCATATATAATCACAAAGTATCTCAGAACCTGCCGCTAAGCGATGAGGCAGATGAGGACATCACAAATGAAAATAAATGTAAAGTAATGTTCAACGTATTATTGATCATTGCAGGCCAGCTGTATGGAGCTGTGCTGTACTTCTACACTGAGCACCGGGATGGATATGCTCACAGTGAGATGGGACACCCCATCTACTTCTGGTTCTACTTTGTGTTCTTGAACGCGCTGTGGGTCATCATCCCCCTGGTACTCATTGTGGACGCTTGGGGACAGCTTTCAGGGGCCCAGGCTCTCAAAGACAACGCTCGGAGCCACAAGTCTAAGAGGACCTAAACTCTCTGATCTGCTAGGGACTTCTATTGAGTGTGGGGTGTGTGCGGATTAGTGGACATTGACGCAGGGAATATTTAAACGAAGCGATTGACAAGATGGAATTGTATGTGTGAATGGACGATACAATGCACACGTAATTGTTTCTATGTTTTTTAGTGCAATTTGTTCTATGGGGTCTGTTTTAAAATGTCAATATACATGTGTTTCAATTAAACATTGTAATTTGTATTTTGCAGAGTGTCATCTTTTGAGAGCATAGGCCTTCTTGCTTCAGGGTGTAATGATTATCCCAAGCAATAATATGCTGGAATCACACTGCACCTAATATGTTTCATGCATGTCAAACAATCAACCTTTTATGACACGTTTATTCAATTTCTCGATTCTGATCAAGATATATTATATATCTATTCAATCGTATTTCACATTATATAATATACGGATGTTTATCTTTTGACCCGTTGCAAATATGAACAATAAATGTGAGTTTACCTGGAACTATGATCTATGAACAAAACAATGAGTGAACCATGTGACAAATCTGTAGATATGCATGATTATTATGCATACTGAGGGCTGGACTGCGACAAAAAAGGGCTCTTGGCTTGGTTTTTTGTGCAGTATATGCAAAGATGTACGACAATGTATTAATCTCACTTACTTTATAGCACTTCTTATGGTTATGCACTCTTCTCCCTGGTTCTGGATCGTCTGCAAGCAAAGCAGCGAGCTCTGGAATCAATTGACACACAAGGCTGTGTCACTCATTTCAGATTCAAAGTGGATCACAGATACAATGTGTAACATACATGCTATCCAAGGGAAGATCCCCTTATATCTTCAGGGCCAGCATTCAGTACATTCAGTGATGAAGAGTTGACGCATACGCACGCACGGTGTTGATGTTTGTCTGAACAAGGACCTTGATACATGATGATAAAAAGTGCAGATCCAAACATCATATTCTGGCTTCATACAATGAGAAAAAACAACAGCCTGCAATTATTTAACCTTTCAGTTACCATCCTATTCACACAAATGTCAATTGTGTAACAAAGTTGTTTTTGGCCGATATACCTGTTTTATGGGCCGGTCAGACAAATGTGTAGGCTACTACTATACTAAACTATAGACTCTTCTGTCCGAGACCAGTCCAGCCCTGGACCAATAGCTGAAGTACGTGTGTAGTAAAATAAGTGTGCTCTTTAGCCTATATCCAAGCCTTTGTCTTGTTACTGCTTGTGTGAGCAGCCTGCAGGTATTTTGCAAGAGTAGATGTTCAGATTGCATGCATAACAATCTGACTTAGCTAGATGTATTTGTTCTTCTAGTAGACAACGTTGTATCACGCAGCCGAAATAGCTCAGTTGGGAGAGCGTTAGACTGAAGATCTAAATGTCCCTGGTTCGATCCCGGGTTTCGGCAGATGCATTTTGCTACATCACCTCTTAAATTATACACGAATAGATGCTTACTTTCGTTACATTAAATTAAACCATATTGTAATAAGAAGACTAGTTGATCTACATAACACGCATATATAGTTTATTAATCAATATGTGACCGCTATGCATGTAGTCACAAGAGAAATGTCCCCTGAACATGTTCGTCATCTTACAACTGAATAAACAAAGGAAAAACACACTACCGTCAAAAACGCAAATCGACTCGTAATTAGAAAAGTGACACAGTACGGGCCCATACAAATAAATAAAAATATCCTGCCGGATGGCTCTTCTTCGTATGATAAAACGACGGTCGTTCACCACCAGAGGGCGCATGCCTCATTATTGGGAGGCATGTGGCCATGTGTAATATGTCCATGGTGTGAATGGGTGAATGTTAGGCAATATAATAAGGGAGGCCACTGGTTAGAAAAGCGCGGCATATTTACCATTATGGAGGTACGCAATTGAGATACACCGTGACCTGCATGGAAAAAAGCCAGAATATTTATCAGCGCAGATAAATTGGCTCTTCAGAGACCTATAATTAACTAAGTAATAAGGAAGTACTACCACTTCATGATAGAATATACATCCAACATTATGGTTATTAACAAAGGCCTTACAAATAAATAAGAAACTGCACACAACTACCACAGTAAGCACATGAGATGAGATGCCTTATAAGACAGTTTAATAAACAATATGCAGGTCTTAGCACAAAAGGGTAAGCAACAAATATAACATTTTATTTTCCATTGCAATCAGTTACAATTGAGTCCGACCACATGTAGCATAGTAGAAAACATTAACATTACAATTTTATTTTACTAAATACAGATAAATTAATGGGTAGTGATCTACATTCTAGTGTGCGTACAATTCTCTTTCTTTAAGTCACATTCTGTACATTGACTACAGAAGATCCATGTTAAGACTTTGAGGGAACCCGACAAAAGCAGTATGCAGCTTTTTTCGGTAACACGAAGAAAAAAAACAACAACTTTAGATTCTATGTAGGCTTATCAAATGTCTCTTTCCCAATTTTCAGCTAAACATCTTGCTCAGTCTCTGTGCCAACTGTGTGTTAGTCTCCTTCTCCCTGCTCGCCAACTCTTTCAGAGCTTTGAGGGCCGCGGGAGACTCTGGCTGTAGCTCCAGCAGTCTCCTGAAGGCCTGTCTGGCTTCCCCCAACTCATTCACCTGTTGGCAGGCCTGGCCCAGTCGGTACCAGGCCTTAGGACCGCCGGGCTCCAGCTTGGTGGCCTTGGCGGCGTTGGCCCTGGCCTTCTCCGGTTGGCCCAGCTTGAGCTGGCACAAGGACAGGTTGGAGTGGAGCTCTGCCTTGAGGGTCATATATTCACTGGCCGATAGCCAGAGTGGAGGGTCAACATCGGGCGGCGTCTGTGGACACTCGCAGTCCTCCGCGTCCACCTTCTTTCTCCCGAGAGCGTAAAGGGTGATGAGCAGCTTCAGGGCGCGGCTGTAGCTGTCCGCTGCTCCCCAAAGGTCCTCGCCGCTCCTGAATCTGGCTCCGCCTCTCTCCTTGTGGAACCGCACCCAGTCCAGCTTCTCGCCGGTGGCCATCTCCCAGGCGTCCTTCCCCGGCGTGAAAGAGTGCAGTTCAACAGAGACGGTGGACGTCTCTTGATCCTCTGCGGGGGGTTGGATTGAGGAGGCTCCCGGGACATCTCCCACCGGCGACAGTAGTATCTGAGGGATACACGTGTTTTATCTTGTTGATTGATATGATTGCACAAAATGAAATAAAACCGTATAACACAGCTTATGTTCTGTATAGGGTTATACAGACCATATATATATATACCCTAACCCTACAATTATTAACAACCTAAGGGCTGCTTGAAATGTAAACGTTGCCATGTGAAAAAGAAAAAACATAAAGATGCAAGATGAGTTTAAACAGTATGGTGTGCTTGCGTGAGGGGGTTAGTTGTGAGTTGAGTTTCAAGTTTATTTTGTGTGTGTGTTAGGGTTAGTTAGTTGGTAGTTGAGTTAGGAGTGTGTGTTGCCTGGTTGACGGTTAGCGGTCGCCTACCTCACATGTCTCCTGAGCTCTCATCCTCTCGATGCATGCCTCAGTGACATCGCATTGCCCTTCCCCTAGTCTCAGTGTGGTCCAATCACCGAGCGGGACCTGCAGCGCTGAGCTGTTGGAGCGCGGGTAGGGGATGGGTTCCTCCTGGGACGGCTCAGCAGGAACGTCCGACTCAGAGGAAAGCCCCTCAGGGTCTTCTTTAAGGCTCACTCGAACCTTACACAACGAACCCATCTTCGGGAAGTCATCAGAGGACCCTGCTACAGAAAGAGAGGCTGGACCAGGTCAGCAAGACATTTAACATCAACAGAGAAAACAGGCTAGATAGAGATATAGCAACATTACCACACAGGCATAAGTAGATACTTCATAGCCAAAATATCATAATCACAACATTCGATTTAAAAAATCCTTATTGCAGTGTAGTTATTCCTCCTTATGGTGGAGGACTAATATGGACTAAATTTCTTCAGTGACAGAGAGAGAATTGAGAGAACATACAGGCATTGTTGACACTGTATGTGTGTTGATCCTGTCTTGTTTTGCGCATCAAGGTTTGTTGAACACCCCAGAGGCCACTTGGACACACTGATACAAACGAAGTGACGTCACGACCCTGGTTGCCGCTGCAGACATCCTGTATGTCAGCTGGGGTGTTTGGGTCCATCACTGTAACACAGAGAGAGATTTATGCGGAAGAAGTTAACACAGGTTTTTGGTAATTAACTGATAAGACGTGTGGGTGTAGGACACTTGTCTATGAGAAAGTATACATTCATCAGTAGGCTTAGAAGATCTCAACGTGGGAAAACATGAAAGTTAATAAATAAAAACAGGCATCCTAAGTAATTACGAATGATAAGCAAGAAAAGCTGGGTAGGTTGTTTTAGATCCCAGCGATAACCATTTGTTGAGATATCTGCCCTAATAACTGCGTTTTCACCTATTACTCTTGTGATACCATGAGTTAGACTCGTTAAGTTACAGCAAGAAAACGAAGGCAATATTTATAAAAGAGAGCAACTTGTCTATACAATTATAGCTCACCTTAAAATTATAATGTTTCCAAAATCAAGCCTGAATTTAACTGCAACAAGGCACACCGCAGTTCGGAAACATAAACAAAGGCCATGTGATCTTTACAGGTTCCGGCGTACATCGGAAGTGACGTAGTGAGGAATTTTGAGTCTTTACAAGATGAGCAGCAGGGGGCGACAAAGTGTAGCGTTGTCTTTCCAATTTTCTTTCACAACACTCGGTAAGCATAAAGAATGCAATGAGCTTGACTCCGAACATGACTTGTCTCTCGAGTTAGTTTGATCTTTTACTTGAAAAACATGAAATCGAAATACGGGTAAAAAACCTGTGTTGCTACTAGGTTTCTAAATCTGTTTTGCAGCACATGATGTCAATATTCTGACGTCATGTCTCTACGGAAGCCTTATGGGTCCACTCTAATATGCAATCACAATAATTATTATATTTGATTTAAAAAATTCAAAATATGCAACCTAGACTACGACTTACTCTGGCTCTTACATCAGGTGGAGGAATAACGTTGGTTACGTTCATCCTGTAGCAAAAAAAACGAATGCACAATGTATTTCATTTTACGACAATATTCTAATATTCGATGTTGATGTATTTATTACTTGATATATCATTGTAATTTTTGTCCGGGTTATGCAGATTATTGAACATTCAAATCTAATTTCATTTTGAAATTAGGGAGCGAAGTCAAATTCCTCGTTTGTTCGCAAACCTGGCCAATAAAGCTGAATCTGAATCTGAATCTGAATCTGAAATTTGCTCATAATAGAGAACATTAGGTAAGTTTCCGTTCAGCATACATCCATGCAAATATAATAAAAGAAAATTGGGAAGGATAATCATAATTATTATCAATTATCTGTCTCCTCTTCTCCTCTCTTGTCTCTGCGTTCTCTCTCTTACAAAATTGTAGCTAACGGAAATGTCATTCCTTCTTATTTTTCCTGTGTTCAAATGAGCTGTAAAATGCCTCAACCTCACTCTTGGACACACAGCGCTCCCACTGGCTTCTTGAGAAACCACCAAATCGGTGTAATCAGAACAATGCTTCCCCAGGACTCTTGGACAAGAACTGGGTTCAGAGGAACACTTCAAACCCATTGACCAATAGGCCGACCACTTCTGGGAGTGTCCATATCAGTAGTGATAGCTGCAATATACTCTCTCAGGTCCTGTTGCTCTATCATTCAGGCTGTGGATTATGTAATTTAGTCAATAAGCAGCATTAAGATGAATACATGTCAATGTCATTTATTACTAGGGGGCCTCCTGCCCACAGCTAGGCTGCAGACATTGGGGTTCTATAACAGAACCACTAGGACTCAAGCGCCCTATGCCACTAGACATCCCCTTTAAGTATATATATATATATATATATATATATATATATATATATATATATATATATATATATATATATATATATATGTGTGTGTGTGTATACTATACACAGTATATATCTTGGCTGCAGCCAGTCCACGTAGAACTATCCCATCTGCAGCTGGTTTCAGGCTGAGCTGGTACCTCTCTCTCGCTCCATCCTATGTGTGTGTGTGTGTGTGTGTTTTTGTGTTTTTGTTATTCACTGCTGATTGAGTGTCAACTGTACAGGGGTCAGGATGACCCATAAGTCCACCATACAGAACACAATAACAAGGTTATTCTTAAAACTGCACTTAACAGGGAACAAAGTGGAGTGTAGATAGGTTGTAATTAAATACATTGGCAAAAAAAAAAATCCTTAAAATATATTGAACAGTTTTGAATACAGCTTGAGTGAATAAATATTTATTCCGATTTTGTGAGTTAACGGAAAAGGAAAGGAAGCAGCTGCATAAGATCCATTAATATAACACTGTAACAAGATCTGTAATGTCACAAAAGTGACCGGTCAATACTCACTGTCCTTTAAACAACAAATGTCTTTGACCTCCACACACACACACACACACACACACACAGACATGCAAACACACACACACACACACACACACACACACACACACACACACACACACACACACACAAATACAGGCACACGCATTCACACCCACACACACACACGCACGCAGGCAGGCACGAAAACACACACACACACACACACACACACACACACACACACACACACACACACACACACACACACACACACACACACACACACACACACACACACACACACACACACACACACCATGCACACACACTGCTTCCTCAACCTTAATTGGCCAGAGGATAGCTTGTAAACACATTGGGCCGTGCTCAAAGATGTTTATCCCTGAGAGCCAGACGGATTGTGACTGTGTGTGGTTGTGTTTGTTCTTTTGCAAGTGTGTGCATGCAAAATTGATTGTTTGCAGCGAAAGTGGAATATTGACAATATTCAGGATAGTATTATAACAACTGTAAATCGAACTGGCGTATCTTTTTGGTTCCTGCTCGGCAGTCAAGACCGACAACATGATGTCATCACTTCATATACAAATTTCCAGTTAAATGATGATTTGACTGTGAGATGACAGACTTACTACAAACCGCTTTATGATTTGTATTTGGATCATAGGAATTATTTGAGTGGTTATAGTGTGTTATGAATAGCTATTTTATTAATGCGCACGTTAATAGAAAAGAGGCATGGTTTATAGTTATATGGTGTGGTTTATAGCTAAGTGGTTTATAGTTATTAGGCGTGGTTTGTTTGAGATT
>NC_082382.1:8690639-8698139 GCF_031168955.1 Gadus macrocephalus | reverse complement strand
CTGCTGGGCTTTCATTCAAATCAAATGCATAAAAATGTCGCAGCCAGTCCAGATGTGTCAGGTGTGCGCCCGCCTTTTTTCTTACATTCAATACTAATGTCTAGCACCTGTGGATTGCCTTTGGATGTTCGCACCACCCCTCTTTTTAGGTGTGCGCGAGAGACATATGAACGCACGCTTCCCGCTTTTGTAAATGCCATATACATTCGGATCGCATGATAGGAATAGATCTATTCCGATTAGAAATCGGATCAAAAGTGTCCATGTAAACACGGCTAGTGTGTTGGATTCATGTTAATGTGTATTTAAAGACATTGCAATTTGTGGAAACAATTGCGGGGGGAATATAAAAAGAGTGTCTAATCAACCAAAACTTTAGCGACCCCCCCCCCCCCCCTGCAGTACCTCCACGGACCCCCTAGGGGTCGCGGACCCCCTGTTGAAGACCCATGATCTAGGCGGGGGTACTCATAATTAATCTGCGATTTACCTTCCCAAACAGTCCTGACATCTCGGTACCAAAGATAAATGTGTGCAGCCCAGTGTAACAACACTCCCCTTTCTCTAATCCATGGAGGAGAAGCAGCACTGAAAGATCCCCACAGCTTGCTCTCGGCCGTTGATAAACGTTGCCATGACAACAGAGATGGTTTGTCTAAACGTCAACTAATGGTTTTCCCCCTTAGTCAGTAACGTTAGGTTGGACGAGAAATAACACAATTATTCCGATTTTTTAAAACAAATCCTGGAAAATATTGGGTGGGACAAACAACACTGTTTGGAACTTTTCGGGGATGGAACGCAGATGACACCAGAACACAACAATTTGCTTGTAACCAATGACAACCGATCATGGCAACAATGTTAATGTTCTTGTGCAAAGGGTAAACCAAATTCCTGTCAAAGATTGCTCTTCATTGCCTTATACAGAGTAAGCTAACATCGCTCCCAAATATCAGTTGTTCAGTCTCGTATTTATATGTTACGTGTATATGGTAATTGGAAATGTACATGTACATTCATGCGTTTTCAACTTTTCTTTTATGCAGTGAGCTGACGTGATACTTCTCAGTAGGATTTAAGTTGTCACAGTGGGTAGATGACTGTTGAACATTTGGGGAACCAGTGCTTCACATGAATAAATAGCTGCATCAGAAATAATAAGTGGCATGCTGTATACATTCTAAAACAGATCTGCACTGGGTGGAAGAGCTCGGATGAAACGCATCAGCCTTCCCTTCAACTGGGAATCTGCCATCAGTTAGCCCACTCAAAGTGTAAAACGGCATTACGGCTGGAAGGACTTCAACATGCGCACACCGCGACCATCTCCACCTCCCTCTCAGCTCCACGCTCAGCTATCATCCAGAGTGAAACACAAGCGTTTCGACCGCGCGGAGGTCCGCTCATATCAAAGGTGGACGGTAGAGGAGGAGGAGGAGGTGGAGGAGGAGCAGGCTGGGGTAAAAAGGCCTTTTCCTGTTACTGTGACATAAGTCAAAGGTTTGGCGTGAGCTACACGGGAAACCACGGGACGTATGAAGTCTCAGGGGGAGCGAGGGAGCCCACTGCATGTTAGCTGAGGCTAAGTAGAGAACGGAGCACAGAAGACCACCAAAGAAGACTTTGGAGTTCGATTAGAAGCACATGGTGCACCACATTTATTTTCTGTGTGTGTGTGTGCGTGCGTGTGTGTGTGTGTGTGTGTGTGTGTGTGTGTGTGTGTGTGTGTGTGTGTGTGTGTGTGTGTGTGTGTGTGTGTGTGTGTGTGTGCGTGTGTGTGCGTGTGTGTCTGTGTGTGTGTGTGCGTGCGTGCGTGCGTGTGTGTGTGTGTGTGTGTGCGTGCGTGCGTGCGTGTGTGTGTGTGTGTGTGTGTGCTGTCCGAATAGCATTCAAATTATGAAAAGCACCTAAGGGTCCCCTAATCATCTGAAAACGAAAGGCATAATCATGCAGGGCTTCAATGATGTAGTCGGTGCCTCTTTAAGCAAAGCCAACATAGAGTGGAGTCCACCAAAATTGCTTAAACCTCTGCTTGCATGGCAGCCATGTCTCAGCAAACCCATGTCTCTTTTTGCAGCCGATAATGCGCCCAACATGGTACCGGGCCACTGCGTCAGACGGGCGTTAGATCTGCATAGCGTGCCGGTGAGAGCGCCCGTCCATCCCCGCCATCACCAGTGGGCCGATGAAGGGGGCAACACATCACCCCTGACAGAAAGACCCCCGTGCCAGCCTCCACAGGCCTGCTCCAGCCAGGCACAATACACCTATTGTTGAAAGATGGCATGAAATTGGACGTTCTTGACCAAGAACACGTTTTCGCTTCAATCCTTTGCCGAGTTCTTTGACGGGGGCCTGGCACACAGCGATCCTTAATATATACAGAGTTGATTTTCTATTCCCACTTTATCAAGAATGTCAGCATTCGTCACAATGGGTAGATAATGCAGACCTGTCGACTGAATCTACGTGCATGCGGGCCAGTGCGCTGACTAATATATAAATATATATATATAAATATATATATATGTATGTATATATTCATGAACATGTACTGTATATAGTTGTAAGAATAAGCTCATGCACCCATGCTAAAGTTGACTAAAAAGATGAATAAAAAAATCATCTTTTAGAAATCGATCTTAATGCCTTAACTAATGAGGAAAAATCCAACATTTTACGGCCACCGATTTTCTTTGTGAATGAATAATGTATCGTAAATAAATAATTGTTCTTCATTAAATTACAGGGTGCATAAGTATAGGAACGCCTATATTAAATCCCCATAGAGGCAGGCAGATTTTTATTTTTAAAGGCCATTTATTTCATGGATCCAGGATGCCATGCATCCTGATTAAGTCACATAGGCCTTCGGAATTAAAATAGTCCCACATCATCACATACCCTTCACCATCACTAGAGATTGGCATGTTTTTTATTCAGTTAGCCTAATAGCTGGTTAGAAATCATTACTAACTAACAGCTATTAGGCTAACTGAAAAGATCAATGCCAATCTCTAGGTATGGTGAAGGCTATGTGATGATGTGGGGCTATTTTAATTCTTATGCACCCTGTATTTCAATGAAGAACATTTATTTATTTTCAATACATTATTCATTCACAAAGAAAATTGGTGGCCCAAAAGGTTAGATTTTGCCTCATTTGTATCCAAAAGATGATTTTTTATTCCTCTTTTTAGTCAACTTCAGCATGGGTGCATAAACTTATTCTTACCACTGTCTATCCCATGGTGGAGATCAATTAGTGCTAAGCTTCCAGAAAACCTAAAGTCTTGTGATATTACTCTTACATCAGAACTCATATTGCCAGTATCCCACCCAGGCTGCCTTCAGGATGGTGGTTTGATCTGGGATTTAGCACGGCAGGAAATTGAAGGCTGCAGAGACAGAGTCTGTAAGACTTCGCCTCCTGGGACGAACACACAGACAGGAATTCACCCTCATTGACTTGGAGCGGGGAACATCAAACCAGACAACAGTGAAAACTGTCTTTACACAGAGTATTTAGAAGGGTTAACAAGACCCTGTTTCATTTATGGTTTATTTATGATTTATTTATGATCATGTTCCCTCAGCGGGAAGCCCCTCCATTAATCCCCTGATGCGGTTGTTGATCACAGATGAGCACTGAGCCGTCTGGATGGACGCAAATGTTCTTTTTAAACGTGAACACCCTCATGTTGGGCTCCCATAATAAAGTTCACGTGTCAAGTGTGAGTCAACAATGTCCGCCGTCACCAGCAATGACCAGTGGCCGACGGATGAGTCAGAGGTTGAGCCGAGCATCGCTCCTCCATCCATATGTGGGGGAGTGCGACAGATTTGTTTGGAAGTCCGGGATCCAGAGACTATCTGGTCTGAGTTTAGTGGCTTGTCCGCGAGTGTCTGTTTACGTCCGATAAACCTGCTCTGAGATCATGTTGATACCGTGTGTCCTCGCAGTAGCCTGTCCCTTTGGCTCCTCACTTCTCAGACGAAGAGACGCGCCTCTCCGTCGGCTGCCATACTTTTCAGTTCATCTTCCCTCCAGTCTTATTTGACTGGTCATCACGACGGGCATCCCCCAAGCCCCACCTACACTCAGACGCATGACCACAGTCCCAGGGTATGTAGGCTCCAGCTGATATTTTGATGGTCTGACTGCAGATGAGTTTATTGTTGATGCTGTGCCAGGAACATCAGGCCCTGTTTGAGCCCCTCCATGTGTGTGTGTGTGCGTGTGTGTGTGTGCGTGTGTGTGAATGTTTGCGGTTTGTGTGTGTGTGTGTGTGTGTGTGTGTGTGTGTGTGTGTGTGTGTGTGTGTGTGTGTGTGTATGTGTGCATATGTGTGTTTGATTTGAGTGCTTATGAGTGTGTGTGCATGGGTGCAGTTTGTGTGTGTGTGTGTGAGTGTGTTTGTGTGCGCATGTGTGTGGATGTGTGTGTGTGTGTGTGTGTGTGTGTGTGTATATGTGCATAATTGCATGTGTTTGCATGGTGTGGAGGGGGGGCGGGGTGTGCATGTGGTTTGTGTGCCTGTGTGCGTGTGTGTGTACATAGGTGTGCATGCGTGTCTGTGTGTGTGTGTGTGTGTGTGTGTGTGTGTGTGTGTGTGTGTGTGTATGTGTGTGTAAATCTGCGCACGTTCGTGTCTTTGTGTTGGTGTGTGTGTGGTTTGCGTGTGTGTTCATGTATGTTTGCATGTGTGCATGCTTTCATGTGTGCGCGTGTGTACGTGTTTGTGTGTGTGTATACTTGTCTGCCCATGCTACAGCTTGCCTGGGACTGCAGTGCATGTGTGTGTATGATATGGGATTGCAGTGCATGTGATGTGGTTTATATGCTTGTGGCTAACAGGAGGCAGATGTGGCTGCCTCCAGGGAGCTTACCATCAAAACAGCCATTTCTTCCCTTGGTGAACTCTCTGTAATGAATGTAGACGTGTGTCTTTGCATTTCGCTATATGGCTAATACTTACATGTCACACGGCAAATACAACAAATGGCCGATAAGCCATAATAGGAATATCCGGTTGCATAGCCACCGGTCCAACCCTATAACATTAAGCCAGCGTTGCCTGCTTGCCTCATCGGAGCCATGACCTGTTCTTTTCAGAAGACAAAGTGGGAGAGTGAGGACGTCCATGATTTCAACATATGAAGATGAATGAGAGGCAATAGATCAGGATATCAGAGCCCTGTGGACTCAGAGCGCTTTGGACTCCTAGCCCGGGCTAGCAGCCGGCCCAAGACGCTCCAAGATTCATGGACACAGAGTGAAAGGTGAAGTACAAAAAACACGCTTATTGTGCACTAACACAGATGGAGCCACTCCCTCACACGCACACGCACGCATGGACACACACACACACACACACACACACACACACACACACACACACACACACACACACACACACACACACACACACACACACAGATGGTCACACAAACACACACACACACACATAAACGCACAAACATGCACACACATACATGCATACACACACACACCAACTTTACCCGCAGATAAATCATGATGTACATTGTTCAGTGAACAATCCAACACGCATTCAAGATTAAATTCTCACACACAATAATATATTAAAAAATATCCCTTCGTTGTAGTTTGAGAAGATCAACAGCATGGATGGAACATAATCAATCAAACAGCAATCTGAATTACTTTCTACACAACGGTTTGACACAAGCACTCTCCAAATCAGGGATATAAAGGGATATAAAATGTGAAAGACGTGATATAAAGCAAAGCAGCAGCAGAGCCAGTGGATATGAGCACATTAATTGAAAGCGAATGTGTCTGGGCAAGCGTGGGCTTGGTCCGAGATGGGCCGGGGTCCCAGTTGGCCCGTACTTCAAAGAGACCCTGCCCGCCTCTGTCTCTGGCGCACCTGCAGTCAGTTAAACCCTGTTCTCATCACTCAGGGCGTGGAGACAAGAAGAGAGACCTCACCCACAACTCACAGACCTCAGGTCACAGCGCAGCCCGCTGCCAAAGGGCAGCAGAGGAGCTGGAAACAACAAGCTACAAACAGAGAGAGAGAACGAGAGAGAGAGAGAGAGAGAGAGAGAGAGAGAGAGAGAGAGAGAGAGAGATATTGCGGGAGAGAGAGAGATAGCGGGAGAGAGAGAGAGAGAGATAGCGGGAGAGAGAGAGATAGCGGGAGTACGAGAGAGACTGTAATTGGGTTCAAGGACTGCAGGCGTGTGCAGGAACAGGCTCAATATGGTTCCCTGCATACACATGCAGGCACACACACACACACACACACTGAGTCTGGGTCTGAGTCTGAAATCTTTGGAGGTCCTCAACAGGACCAGGGTCTTCTCATGTCGTGTGCACACAAACCGTAGAGTGAGAGAAAAGGAAAAAGCAAATAGCAACACACCATGGATTTCATGCAAAAGCCAGTCTCTTGCTCAAAATCCTTAGTTTGTTTCTGAAAAGCAAATATCTGTGTCAATGAACATGTCACTGCCATCACAATGACAAGTCCTTGTGTCGTTGTGTATGGATAAGACAGTCAAATTGCTTAGTCATGTTGTCAATATAACAGTGTACTCTGGAGGGATGTTCTGATGTAAACTATGGCTAAGTTTTGAAGACAATTATTGTCAATTGTAAGTTACACCTTAGTGTATGTGGGAGATTGATTGCAAGAGACTAGACAAGATTCACATTTACGCTTTGACTATTTGTACTGTAATTTGTTGACAGACCATGTCATTGCTAGAAATGTGAACATAGGAAAATCTCCTTAGGGTAAACTGTACATGCATTGCTGTAGGAATTACAGTGCAGTCTTCCTATACCTCCTGACGTTCCTGTCTGTTGGGCCAGAAATTCTCATTCTCACGCAGCCTCACTCCTCTTCCTCTTCTTCTCTCTGTCTGTTGACCCTGTCCAATTCCTCGTCCTTCCATTGTCAGACAATGTAACATTGTGTTGTGCTCCAGCTATATATATACTTGCCAGTTCATGGTTCAGGCGATGCACCTTTGAGCTATTTAAGTGAACTGGTTGATCGTTGGTTGATCTAACACTTCACACATTTCCCTTCTTTACAGAGGGTCTAGATTGACCTTGTATCAATTTACAAATTCAGGACAAATTTAGAAAAAAAGTCTAATGGAAATGTATATAAATATGCTTGACATATCATGACAACTTGTTCAACCATTTTGCATGTAAAGACTTGCATGTAGAGACCCATTACAATACATATTGATCAACATGACATAAGCAATTGATAATGTAGGAAAGAGCAGAGAATTGTACGTAATCATTTGCATGAATGTACCAAAGCATTTGCAACTTGTTCAAAGAAATGAGAAACTGCTTTTTTTGATGTGCCACAATGATGTGAAGATTGAACAGGTAGTTTTGAGAATTTCAATTCTGATCTGAGAAATGTACCAAAGCGACTGAGAAAAACTGTAATATTATCCAAACACCTTCAGGGGTCTTTATGCTAC
>NC_082382.1:8683139-8685639 GCF_031168955.1 Gadus macrocephalus | reverse complement strand
GTACCTCTGGATGCGACTCGTTCGCTGCTCCGCAGGATTTTTTGCAAGTGTTCAGAAGAAATAGCCCAGAGCAATGTTTGGTTTGAATAAGGTGGCGAGCTCTCGGGGAGCCGGGCTCGGGAGCTTACGGTCCTCGGGGGTCCGGTCTGCCTCTAGGGGCAGGGGCAGGGGCAGGAGCGGGACGTCCTGCGAGGGCTCCGGCGCCAGCACGCGGATTTACTGCGCGTGCGTCCTGCTGCTGCTGGTGGTGACGCCGCGCGTGGACTCGTCGTGGTGGTGAGCTTCGCCTCTTCCTCTCCTCTTCCTCACACGTCTGGGTCAACAGCCCGACACAGATAAGGCTATGGCCAATATTATACTGGAAATAATATAATAATCATAATAATAATAATTATAATAATAATATCAATTTGAATGATAATATTAATAATAATGGTAATTATAATACATTACGATATCGATATTGATTTATTATCATTATTATTATTGTTATTATTATTATTAATAATAATAATAATAATCATAATAATAATAATAATGATAATAATAATAATAATAATATCTATAATAATAATAATAATAATACAAATAATAATGTGATTTAAAGAATTATTTCAAGCTAATATAAATCACAAGGTTAGAAGTTCCGGGAATCTCACTCATGATATAAAGGGTAAAAGATCGAACTGCATATAATGTGAACTAATTCAATTTCTCAAATATTTCTCTAAAAGTATGATTTGCGGTACGGTACAAAACATGTGCCATCAAGGTCCTGTCCTAGTCGCTACCAACAATAGTTGTGAATTTTAGCAAGTTATTTTTTTTGTCAATGTCGTGCCCGAAGCATGTCCAAGGTTCCAGACTGCAGTTCATTAATATTACTAGATTTAAGAGATGGTATGGATGACCTAATGACCACAAATCCGTCATTGCATTTTGTTTATCAATTGCAGGACTTCTATCTCTCATTTAACTGTTAGTTTACCATTCAAAGGTGACAGTATCATATCGAAAATCATTTAGTCATGCTATGCAAACACCTCAATAGCCTAAACAATGATGATCTGAATGAGTCCCGTCATTTGATGTCCCGTGTGTCATGTCAATGGTTGGCCTGACGGAGCGATAATAAGAGCGGTAAATTAATTTAGTTTGGCGTTATTGGCCGGGCGCATTCAGTTCGGCTAGAGCCTCCATTAGTCAGAGAACAGCCATAATATACCACCACACACACACTTACACACACACTTACACACACACACACACACACACACACACACACACACACACACACACACACACACACACACACACACACACACACACACACACACACACACACACACACACACACACACACACACAGAAACACACACACAAACACATAGACACGCACACACACGCACACACAGGCACACATAGACACGGACATACACACACACACACACACACACACACACACACACACACATACGCACACACACATACACAAACACACACGCACACATCACACACTCACACAAAATCCCACCCATTTGTACATATATGCCCGTTCACAAACCAACCAGCCTATCCTTCACTGAAACAGCCAAAGTCATTCAGGGGAAAGTATGTTGCGTGTGCAACATCATACTTTGAAGATGTCCATCTGTGTGAGGATGTGTTTATTGGAGAAGTGCCTGTGTGTGGGGGTACGCTCATAGGAATGTTTAATAGTTTGTGTAGATTAAAAGCAAGTTAAGAAGAGTAATATGAAGAATGGAAGGCCTTGACTCTGTGGTTATTGTTTTGATCTGGACAAATTCAGATCTGTAAATGTATATTTTGTAAAACAATATCTATTGGACTCCATTTGTTAAAAAGAGAACAATGAGAAACATAAAACTGCATATTTGTGAGAATGTGTGTTATATGTGTGCATGAGTGTGTTTGTGTGTCTGTCTGTGTGTGTGTTTTAAGTGTATGTATGAGTGTGTGTGTGTGTGTGTGTGTGTGTGTGTGTGTGTGTGTGTGTGTGTGTGTGTGTGTGTGTGTGTGTGTGTGTGTGTGTGTGTGTGTGTGTGTGTGTGTGTGTGTCTGTGTGTGTGTGTGTGGTGGGGGTGTAGGTGCACGGCAGGCCTCAATAAGGTTGCACTCTCGCTGCTTGCTCGCCCAGAACCTTTGTGTGTCAGAGAGGTTTATAATAGCAGAGCCCAAGATTTCACTCAACTTGTTTCTATTAAACATCGTTAACCCTCGGTTCGTCTTTGTAGCGACTTCCCAAGAATGTGCAAAGGGATGCAGATGATCCATTAAAAACAACAAGGAAGACAAAAAGGTGGTGTGTGTTTGGGTGTGTGTGTGTGTGTGTGTGTGTGTGTGTGTGTGTGTGTGTGTGTGTGTGTGTGTGTGTGTGTGTGTGTGTGTGTGTGTGTGTGTGTGTGTGTGTGTGTGCGTGTGTGTGTGTTGTCCTTCCCAATCCACGACACTGCATCAGCAGTAGTGAGGGGATTCACAG
>NC_082382.1:8611726-8669226 GCF_031168955.1 Gadus macrocephalus | reverse complement strand
TTGATCAGCAGATATATAGTCCGCCAAGACGTTGAGGTTGCTTAGTAACCAGAGACTCTGTCCATGCAAGTGAACGGAGCGTTCCCTCTTCGTCATAACTATCAAACCAAACATCCTTCACATTCACCGAGCGAACATTATGAAAGTAAAATGCACATTTCTCGCTAAAAATGTTTCCATAAAAGCATTTAATGGCGTAACTATGTTACTATTTCCACACAGAATAAAGAAAGATGTCGGCCGTATGCTTCTGTCCAAGCTCACTATACTCTCTGCCAGTGACGTCGGGTCAAGCTCAACGCTGATTGGCTATTGCGGCGCGTATGAGCGTAAAAAGTTAAATTTTTTGAACTCCTCGCGTACGCGCGTATATATACGCGCCTCATACGCCCCTACAGCGAGTAAAATGTTGCTTGGTACGCATGATACGCGTGTACGCACCTCATACGCGCGTAAACCAATGCTTCCCTATGGAAAAATTGCCGATTTTATACGCGTGGTACGCAGGTAACGCGTTTGGTGTGGCCGTACCTTAATATCTGCGTCTATGACCTCACTATTGGATAGTAGGCCTATGCCTGACGCATTGCGTTTAGCGAAATCATCCAAGTTCCGCGCTCTGGTGCTCACGATAAAGATACAGCCAGTCAGGCTCTCCTACCCTATGCAGCTCCTCAGGTCAATTATATTCATTTTGGCTTCGAAATGATCTCATTGGACTTAAGCATACATAGGCATACACATTTTTCCCAGCAGCAATCAGAAAAAAACCCTGGTACAATTATAAGTACATGCATACGCTGGTGCAATTAATGATGATGAATTAATATGAAAGAATAAGATATTTCTCAATAGCCCATGTTAATTAATGATTATCTTTCCAAATATGATTTGATCGCATTGGATCAAACTTTACTAACTTTTTTTATCTTCCTGACTCCATAATGGCCACTAGAAAGGAAATTTAGAGTAGGCCTACTTGAGACAGTTATATCTGAACAGTGTATCGTTTCAGATCGTTCTTTATGCATTGAATGGTAGCCCTCTGCACTCATTGGTGGAACTCTTCATAACTGTCAAAGGTCTGCCCTGAGCAGGGGCGTAGCCACATGGGGGCCACGCCCCCCCTGGTCAGAGGTTTGGCCCCCCCTGCCCCCCCCCCGAGTATGAAAAAATAAAATAAATAATCTTTAAAAAAATAGACTTTATGCTTTCTACTTTAGCTGGTGAAAGAACACTGGACAATAGGCATCAAAACAGTCTCCTTGTTTGACATTGGCGACCGATTCAAAATTATTTGCAAACACTAAATTAATTAAAAATAAATATATGTAGACAGGATTTCCTCTTGGTTCATGAACAGATGCTACATTATAAATATTATCAGATTAATATCAGTCATGATTGATAAGTTATCTATTTGTGAAAATCTGTTTTGTATTTGTTTATTAATAGTGGTTGGAAGAAGAGACAACAATGTGCTGTTACATTTAACTAAAAAACCGGTGCGATCTAAGATGCCAAACCACATTTTTGCATTATCCGTTTTGAAACAAACCATAAGCAGAACTACCCTGCACGTATCCGGGCGACTGCTATGTTATTTAATTGTTAGGTGGATAAGAATTAACCTCCAATCTGGGTATGAATGCATGCACTTATTACAACGTAATAACAATATTCTGCCTATACCTTACAGAAAGTAGCACTTTATATATTAGTAATTTGCACCATCAAAATGATTGATAACCTTATTGATAGGACCTATGTTAAGCAGCCTCACAAATACCCTGATTGGGATTGTATTGGACTACTCTCAAACCACCAGCCTGATAACATTGACATTAAGTAGCCATTTAATATTACCAGTCTGGATATGTCGATTTTGAAGATGGACCCATTCTCTAGTTTGTGTGTGAGCATTGAGTTCAAGGTTCATGCCCCCCTTTGGTCCAGATTAAGACAAGGTTTCCATCTTTTGCTTGTGTCTTAGTGTGTATCAAAGACATAGTGTTTAAGGAGCCTTTGTGTAACTGGAAGGGAATCATCGAGTCTCCACTGTAGTCCCTGTAGCACTGGAGGCCTTATCTAGTGTGGGAGGGGAAAGAAGGTATCTGGTCGTTGGTTCAGAGAGTGTTCAAGGCTGGAGACATGCAAGAGAGGTTTTAGTCTGCCAAACCACATCCCTTTCAGGTCTGCAAGTAAAGCGGATGCAGAATAAGGCTGAATTTGTATCTGTGTTTTTTGGGGGTTTAACTCAGGCTGCTGAAGAAGACGGAATCAAGAATAGTGTCCGGCACACATTATGTAAGTAAATTACACTTCTTTCGCTAACTTCCTTGGTCTTAAAGTCGCTACTTACTTTTTACCATGTTAGCTAAGCCTTTGTTGTTCATATTAAAGGACAATACTTGAGCATGCATACACCCTTCCCTCAAATGTAAATTATTATACCATAAATAACATCATTTCATGATTATGCTAACTTCAACTCCCTCTGCGGGCACTTAAAAACAAACATGACCTCATGTTTGTTTTTAACAAGTATCCAGTATCGGAGGGTGGCAGTAGCTCAGGAGGTAGAGCGGGTTGACTTGTAACCCGGGAGGTTGGTAGTCCTATCCCCGGCTCCTACTTGTGTCAAGGTGTCCCTGACACCTCACCCAAAAGGCTCCTGACGAGCTTGCTGTAGCCTTCCATGTTTGAATCCACTGTTGGTGTGTGTATGAATGGTTGCAAGTCGCTTTGGATAAAAGAGTCTGGTAAATGCCCTAAATGTAAATATTTGTGGCACGGGTGCAACCAAATGCTTTTTTGGCAGAACGGGTACAGCAAATTCATTTCACCAAATAATATTGGTGACAAACTAATGAATAAAGCTATAGACAAAAACAATGGTTTCATCACCAGACAGGTCCTTTAATGACATTTTCCTTTATTAGTTATTTTACATCCAAAAGTAATGACGTAACGTACATTTCTAAACTGTAATATGATAATAGCTCTGAAAGACATTTTATGATGTCTAGTTTGGAATGCCATTTAAGTCAAAATTAAATAAATAATTAAATATAAATATGCCAATGAAACAACTAAATATTCCTATGAAATAAATCCTGAAATCCTAAATAAACAAGGCAATTAACATATGAATCAATGTTAACATGAATATATAAATCAGTCTATATAGTATAGATACGTTTTTATTAAGTCTTTATTTCATAATTCAATATTAATTTATGTCAGGGGACTTTAATTCCATTATGACACATTTATTTCCAAACTCTTAATATTTACATCTGTTATTTTTAAATGAGTGGGGCGCGGTTATCTCAGAGACTCAAACCAAAGCAACAGCACCAGAACATCACTGAATCACTGAATATAAAGCAGCACTGGGCGTCTGGCAGGCGTCAGGCAGGGAGGGGGTTGAAAAAAGTAATCAACCAATACATTTTTCTTCATTCCTCCTTTTGAAAATTATGAGTCTCACCTTTCATCATTACAGAAATGACTTCATTATTCTTAGCTATGCACTTTTAGTACTAGTCCATCTTCGGAACAATGTAGTCCCACCAAGGCAGGCCAATGTCGATAATGTATGCGCCGTTGCACAATTAGCCTACGTAGCTTAAGGGCATCTGTTTTCTCTCAGTACTGTGGTGGTCATTTTCTAAGGCATCATGAAATTAAAGTCCCCTAAAGTAAATAAATGTGGCAATATTAAATAAAAGTAATCTGAAGTAAATAATAGAAAAAAAAACATATCTATTTATTTATTCAACTATATGACTAATTGTTATTTTTATATTGATATGTATTTATATATGTATTGCCTCATTTATTTATTTCAAGATTTACTATCCATATTCATTTGTTTCATATCCATGAAATTGGCATGCATTTATTTATTTATGAATTTATTATTATGTGCTTTTGTATACTGATGGAAATTCTAATGGCTTTTCTCCAAATCCCTCAGGGCTGAACATGTGGTCGTCACCTCAGACAGAGCAAGACTAAAGGATGGATGCATGGTTTTCACATTGTACGAGAAAGAAGACGTATGTGGCATGTGTTAAACATAACTAATTCAAATTTCGGGGAGGGCAGGGAAGACCTCAAAACAATTTGCTTGTTTCGTACCATGCACACACACACAAACACACTGTGTAACTTCTTACACGAGCAATATCTTTTTAGAATTTTGAATCTAGATTTCAAACCGCCTCTATACACAACACCCTCACAATCGTCTGTTATCACGTAGAAGGAGTTTACACAAGATCCTCAATTGATATGCACACACATCTACAGGTTTCACATTTGCACCACAACCAATTATTTTCCTCAGTTCTGTGACAGTATGTCCACATCTCTTTCCTTTGGCATCACAATCTCACAACGGTTGTTGTTCAAGGATTTGAAGAGAGATTCAAAACTCTAGTGTAAACACAATTTTCATGTTTCCATTTCTCCTCTGACAGCCGGTACTCCGGCTGCGTGTGCGAAACACAGGTGACGACAGTGTGTATCTTAACCAGTATGCTGCAGAGCAGGAAACTACCGGCCTAACTCTCCATGATGACCATGGAATCAGCACAGGGAAGCCATTTAGGATTGTATCAGGTATCAAGATCAAAATCTATCCTATGTTTCATGATAGTGGGTGATGATAGTGTGATTATGATAGATCATTAAATATTAATCGATTTTTAGTTTCTACATATCATGACGATTGAAGGTGTATTAGGGAATTCCACATTTTCTTTCTAATTATTTACTGATTCACAAGATGATTACATTAACAAATTCCTCTCTGCTATAGGAAAACAGTGTGAAATCAGAGCGCATTGTCGTTTTCCCCAGTCTGATGTGTTCTGTGCAAGGCTGGTCTTCCACTTCAACTCAAACAATGGGTCCGAGGCATTCAGAATTGACTGTCCGATTGAAGTCAGCTATAAAAGCAGGTTGGTGCAAATGCTAGCCTCCACCAGCGAATACAAAATAAAAACGCCGTTAAACATGTTTGTTGAAAGAGTCTCTCACAGGTATGATACACAACTAGGATAACTTTTGGTTGAAAAACAACACACAAGACAATGCCCAAATGAGCCCTCATGTATGATATGAACGCATAAACACTAACAGCAAATGGAGGCTACAACAACGCTGGGTAACACTTTATAATAAGGTGCCATAATAAATAACAAACTAGTCATTACTTTACCCTTTGTTGATATTTGTTAATTGTTACAAAAATATCTATTTGGCACAAGTTAATCGTTTTTTTTTCACTGACCACAGGGTTTCGCTGGTTAGGGTTAGGGCTGTGAGTTAGGGTTAGGGTTAGGGTCGTGTGTTAGGGTTAGGGTTAGGGCCGTGTGTTAGGGTTAGGGTTAGGGTTAGGGTCGTGTGTTAGGGTTAGGGTCGTGTGTTAGGGTTAGGGTTAGGGTTAGGGCTGTGTGTTATGGTTGGGTTAGGTTTATGCAAACAACTAATATGTAATTAATGATGGAAAAACTATTAACTATTAACCCCCTAAACCGATATTTTAGTAACAATTAAAAAATATTAACAAAGGCTTAGGTAATGACTAGTTTGCTATTTATTATGGCACCTTATTATAAAGTGTTACCCAACGCTGCTCTGTCATTGGACACAAAGCATCTGTTAGTGAAATTAATGAATCCCTCTAACTTCTTCCTACTAGAACCGCAAAAAGTAAACGTTTGAAGTCTGTGATTCGTCTGAAGGAATATCGTTTACCTGCTGACATCAAAAGTATCATAAGAGACCTCAATAATGGTGGCTCATCATCAAAGGAAAAGTAAGTTTATAAAGGATGATTATATTGAAATCAATGAAATCAACCGTATATCGGTCAAGCATCAGGGATGCGGAAAGCCAAGAGGGTGCGTTTTTTAATTTGTTAATTGATCAACAATGTAGGGAAAAATGCTGTTACTCAACTGTTTCTCCATCATTTGTTTAGGAACTTGCTGGAAAAAGAGCTTAGAATGCAGGAGTACGCCAAGAGGTTTGACTTACTGCTGCATCTGGAGGAGTACGAACGAACCAAAAGCACGAGGCAATCCTGCCTGGATGACATTCAGCTAACCAGAAGCGGGGAACTGTTTTTTATGAAGGTTATGAGTACCATCCCAAGACTGCTCCCCCCCCCCCCCACACACGCACACACAAACACACACACACTCACACACACACACACACACACACACCTACACACACCTATACACACATACACCTACACACCTACAAACACACACACACACACACACACACACACACACACACACACACACACACACACACACACACACATACACACCTATCTGAGTAAACCTCCCAATTGAAACACTAGAGATATCTCAATTGTCTCTTTCTCCCACTATATCCTTCAGGTGGAAGGTTTCAGGCAGCACTTTCGATCTTGTCTGCCAGGAGACCAGGTGAAGATCAGGCAACTTTGGGATTACCAGTGGCACCGAGCCTATGTCCATAACATCATTGGGGATGAGGTACAGCTAAGCTTTGGCAAACGGTAAGAACCCAACATTTATTTTACTACCAATTTCAACAGTGGCAATTTGTTGCATTCATGTCACAAATCGAAAAAATAATTCTAACCGTAAAGGTTCAGAGTACGATCCTTGACAAAGCCCCCACACTCCTCCCTGCTCGTCAAAATAACAAGATTCTGTATTCATGGCGTTCCTGTAAGTTGCTATGCAATGAAACATCTGCTAAATGACTAAATAGTAAATAGCAACAAATAGCAACAAGACTCAGAGCAGAAACAGATAGGTAATCTGCATTATTAATGTTGTCCAAACCTGTTTTATGAACTCCCTTGGTTGGTCTTAGGGGGTCTGAGTGAGAGTTGTTTCTATACTATGACCGCAGGCGGCAGAAGCTCTTCAAGGACACCATGCGGTGCACCGTTCTCTTCACTATCAGCCGCTTTACCACTCGTATCCAGCACAGGGCAGTGGAGCTGGCGGGTACAGGCGGCTTGGAGAAGGTGCTGTTCCCGACTGGGACCAGCCCCACGCCCAGCCACGCCCCTCCAATGGAACTCAGGTCCGACCACCCTTATTCTCACTAATCAGACTTTAAATATACAGTCCAAAATCTGGTAGCAGACGAGCTAAATCTGGGAGAAACATGGTGGCTAACAGCGAACACAAACTCGGCCAGCAATTGCAAATGCTTCCCAGTGGGAAGAAGCTAGCCCATCCCCTCCGGATCCAAATGTTTTTAGAGACGGTGTCCGTAGAGGTTTCTAAATAAATACGAAAGCTTCATCCACTGGCGCAAATAGGTTTCAATTCTGTATAATATATCCATAACAAAACAAGAAACCAAGCCTAAAATTGAAATAGGCTCATACAGTGGCAGGCGCAGTCAGCTCGAAACAGATATTCTCTTACAGCGCATTTCACCCATTAACAGCTTTAAATCTTACACACAGCACCTTTGATGATCATAGTTTCATTGATGATTAAAACAGCTTTTCACAGCTTTATTAACCCAGACCTTTTATTTTAAAGTCTGTTTGACCAAACTCTGAACAAAGAGCAGTCCATGGCCGTGCATCACATCGTGGCTGGCTCCTCTAAGCCAGCTCCTTACCTGGTGTTTGGACCCCCTGGCACTGGTACGTTTGAGCAGGTTCCCCCCGGCCCCCTGAAGCCTGGATCCTATGTTTATCTTAAAGGATTGAATGATATCATGATGAATAATACATTAAAGTGTGATCTTTGCTTGCAATGTGCGCAGGTAAAACAGTCACTTTGGTGGAAGCCATCAGGCAGGTAGAGAAGACCCATGCCTCCTGCCACATCCTTGCCTGTGCCCACACCAACTCTGCCACTGACCTGCTCTGTGAAAAGATTATGAACCCTGAAGTAAAAGTTTACCGCCTGTACGCCAAAAGCCAGGAAAGTGAAATAAATCTACAGGTGGGCCTTTTCTTTATTCACACCTAGTGAAATATTAAATTGCAATGCAAAGACATTGATGACTGTGTGTGTGTGTCTGTATGTGTGTGTGTGTGTGTGTGTGTGTGTGTGTGTTTCTGTGTGTGTGTGTGTGTGTGTGTGTGTGTGTGTGTGTGTGTGTGTGTGTGTGTGTGTGTGCGTGCGTGCACAGCAGGGACGTGCACAGGAAGTTTGAGGGGCAGTTGCTCTGACCTGAAAAAAGGGCACCCCCCTCGCCCAAAAAAAAATAATAACTCACAGGCTATATGAAGGACTGAGATTAACAGGGTCTTTATTAATATATTAATACAAATAAGTAAAACACTGAAATAACTACTACTAAAGATAATGCAGAAAAACATGACTTGAAGATGTTGGGCAAAATAACCTGCTGAGCACATCACATGTACATTATAAATATAGCTAACTCCCACCCTAGCTTGAGGAGCACAACACAAAACATAGTGAGGTGGTTAGTGAGGTCCCCACTTCACTTTAGGCGTCTTTGAGTGGTATTAATTATTATTATTCTTCATGTTTAACCTCTGTTTTCCTTTTATTCCTAGTCTGTTTTACATAGTTTTGAATGATGACTATATGCTCTGTAAGGTGACCTTGGGTGTCTTGAAAGGCGCCTCTAAATTAAATGTATTATTATTATTATTATAACACATGGCAGTCACGTTACAATATAGTCAATTTTTAACACAGAACACACACATGAGAACATGGTCAGGTGAAGGCCAGAACCAAGGCCCCATCTCTCCTCCCGGCAAATGGTAAACACTCAGACAATGCACCGTTTCATCCTCAGAACGGGAGGGCCACAAACAGGAGACTCTGTGAGGCTCTCCCCCGTCAGGAAGAACACAAGAAGATACACATGCATACACTAGGGCCTGGGAGGCAAGGTCAAGCAAAGACACACAGAACCATACACATCTCAAACGCACACACCTCATCGAGAGGAGGATACAGCATAAGAGTGTATCACACAGGAACTCATCACCTTCTTCTGCAGCAGACCTTCCACGGAGGCGAAGCTCTGGACGAACCATCAGCGCTGATTAGGGACTTGGACATATTCGATCTCTCACGCTTTATGACTCTGTATAACCGTAACTAGACACCGTTTTTCCCTACAAAGAAGAAGAACATAACATGAACACAAACATAATTAAACAACATCCTATCAAGTCACTGATAAGTTTCTCCAAATTGACATATTAAAAATGCAAAGCTTTAGGAAAAGCAAAAGAGAAGCCTTCAGAACCTCTTCTTTGTCGATTGGTATGTCCTTCTCTATGGACAGCAGGAGGAGGTCAGACAGCCGCTCTTGACCACACTGATTTCGGATTTCGGAGCACATCACTACCCTGTAGTGATGTGCTCCTCTTTGCTGCCTCCTTTAGTTGTCTCTCTAGCTGTGTTCGAAATCGTTCCCTATCATGGATGTAGTGCACTAAATAGGGTGCACGCCATTTTGTAGGGTGTTCGAATTCTCAGTGGTCCACTATATAGGGCACTATATAGTGGACTTAAAATAGGGTACATACGATGTTCCCTACATGTTACTCCCGTATACCACAATGCAATGCGGTCGTGTTTTTCCGGAGGAGAAGAAGAAGCTGAATAACCGCGAAAACTAATACATTTAATGATGGAGTCTCCGGCTTTCGTTTAGAAATGTCAACAATTTATTTGGGATTTAACATAGAATATTTAACATTCAAAATTAATAAAAAAAAATACTTGAACAAGGAAATGTAACATTCAACATCAGTACAACCTCCAGCTTTCCTCGTGAGTGCCTGGTTTGTTTACATGATGTGGGCGCATCTTTCTGCGTCACACAAATACCCGGCGCATTTACTGACGCTTAGAAATGTTCAGCGTAGTGTCCGAATTCTCGTTCCCTATTCCCTATAACGAGTGTATAGGGAACGATTTCGAACACAGCTTCTCTCTCCTGAATCCTCCTCTTTTCACTGGGCATTTCGGCTTCACTTAACAATAACAAACAATACCCAAAATAGTGATAAGATTTAGGCATGAACCATTTTGAATGAAAGAATTCATGTGATGCATTACTTCCATCATTTATTCTTCTTGTTAAAACGAAATGTTAGAAACTAACTATCAGCAGACATGTAGCTTAGTTTGCCTACCAAAAAATGTGTAGACTATGTGATAACGGGCTGCTTGTCTGCAAGCTAGCTAGCTGTCTGATTATTTAGGCTAAACGTTACGTGGCAAACTGAGCCTGGATTTATGAAGATTGTAATTCATTTCATAAAACGTGATGATGATTGTTTGTTTGTTATACATCTCAAATGCACCTTTTCCGAGAACATCAAGGCAGTCGTCTCACAGGTGCCGGTGTTCCGGTCGCGTGCAGCGCTGCTGCTAGGAAAAGCAGCTTTCACACGCCGCGCGGGCAAATTGCCGCCTCCATTCATTTCAATGAGGGAAGGGCGGCAGAGGGGAGGCAGCAAAAGCGGCTGTTGCCGCGCGGCAGAGTTTGCCCTCCCCCTTCTGACTTTTACTCTCAGTGCCCGAACGGAATTGAATGAGGCTACGCTTACTTTATGAAATGTTTCGAGTGGCGATTATTTGTATCTAGGCCTAAATTAAATTCTGCATCCATTAAATGATTAAAAAATATATATATATATTTTATTTTTTCCTCGGAAGGGCAACCTGAGTCGAGGAGGGCATATGGGCAGTTGCCCAAGCAACCTGAGCAACCCCCCTGTGCACGTCCCTGGTGCACAGTTCAATTGCAACTGGGTAGAGGGCGGCATCTATATCCCCGATAAAGAAGAGCTGGAGAAGCATAAAATCATGGTCACCACCCTTTTCTCCGCTTCAAGGTACCTGTCCTGCTCCACATAAGAGTAACAGCCATCCTCTATGAGCCTTTTTTAATAACATGAGATAACTGTTCTCTATAGGATTGTAAGTGTTCTCTCTGTCTCTCCCTAGGCTGGTTACGGAAGGCATCCCTCCAGGCTTTTACAGCCATATCTTTGTTGACGAGGCAGGACAACCTGCAGAGCCTGAAGGGGTTATCCCCCTGGCAGGTGGGAAACCAGCCAGGGTTCATCAGATACATGATGCAGTGTGTCAGATCCTTCTCTCAGACATCCCACCAATTATTATGATACATTATATGTTTTTTTTTCTATGAAAAGGCCTACTGGACCCAAAGCGTGGCCAGGTAGTGTTGGCAGGAGACCCCAAACAGTTGGGCCCCATCGTCAAATCCCCCCTAGCCAAGAAGCATGGACTTGGTGAGAGCCCTGTTATATTCTTTAAATAGGTTTCAATACAGGTGTCTGTGTAAACATCAGTTTCACTACATGTGTGACTCAATACATTCCTTAATGTTAAGGTGTGACCCAGAACATCGATGTGACTCACACAAAGGTGTGTGACTCAACATATTAACATCTACACTGTCATCTCTGCACAGAGAATATGTCTTGTTTATTGCTTGCAGGCAGACTAATAGAAACTGGAGTCGGAATGGCAGGGTCTTATCCAGATTCAGACCAGTTGTTTGAATTCAAATCATCATTGTGCTTTTTCACTTCTCTTTTTCACTTCTCTAAACTACTGGTTAAGATATGTGTCAGTTGTTCATACCATTTCTGATTATATGTAAATATATGTAAGTTTCATACTGATTTTTTGAACTTGTTGGTTATTTCTTGCTCGACTTGCTCGTTTTCAGGTATTATTACTGCCTTAGCTCCTTTGGGTGACCTTTGACCCCCAGCAGCCATTCCACACTCCCGTTTCCTTGCATAGCACCTCATAAGGGGATGCGGCAGGGCCTGGGTTGTATGGAGAAACCTTTTTTTTTTTCCAGGGTGACCTTGATCCCAAACCCAAGACACTCTTTCCAGGTTAACTACTCAAAGTTTCTTTGCATTTCAGCACAGGTGTATCACTTATACTCCATCTCTGCACAGGTGTTTAACTTAACACCCTCTCTGCACAGGTGTATCACTTAACCTCCATCTCTGCACAGGTGTATCACTTAACCTCAATCTCTGCACAGGTGTTTCACTTAACATCCTCTCTGTACAGGTGTTTCACTTAACATCCTCTCTGTACAGGTGTTTCACTTAACATCCTCTCTGTACAGGTGTTTCACTTAACATCCTCTCTGTACAGGTGTTTCACTTAACATCCTCTCTGTACAGGTGTTTCACTTAACCTCAATCTCTGCACAGGTGTTTCACTTAACATCCTCTCTGTACAGGTGTTTCACTTAATATCCTCTCTGTACAGGTGTTTCACTTAACATCCTCTCTGTACAGGTGTTTCACTTAACATCCTCTCTGTGCAGGTGTTTCACTTAATATCCTCGCTGTACAGGGGTTTCACTTAACATCCTCTCTGTACAGGTGTTTCACTTAATATCCTCGCTGCACAGGTGTATCAATTAACCTCCCTCTCTGCACAGGTGTCTGACTTAACATCCCACTCTGTACAGGTGTTTAACTTAACATCCCACTCTGTACAGGTGTATCAATGCTGGAGCGTCTGATGGAGTTGAATGTGTACAAAAAGACAGAGGAAACGGGGTACAACGAGCGTTTCATCACCAAGCTGCTGAGGAACTACAGGTGAGACGATGCCATTCAGGATGCAACATTTTTTCTCTAGTCTGGTTTCAAATATCTCTGTCCCAATGGCTTCTGTTTTATACAGCTTTTTTGAATGTTTACTAGTCGTTGCTCTGCTAAACACCAGGTCTCATGGCAGACTTCTAACGATCCCAAATGAGCTGTTCTACGAGAGCGAACTCCAGGTGTGGGCCGATAAGGATATCCGCAACTCCTTATGTGAATGGAAGCACCTTCCCAGCAAGGTGAGGACTGCACACACACACGGACGCACCTCGGGGAGCTAAACAGCAGGCAGCTCATCGTATGTCTTAAACGCCGCGTTCACTGTCCTCTCTGTCTCGCTCATCGGCTCTGAAGGGATTCCCGCTGATCTTCCATGAGGTCACTGGACGCATGCGTCGCGAGGACAACGCCTCACTGTTCAACGCCTCACTGTTCAACGAAGACGAGGTGGCGATTCTAATGCAGTATCTGAAAGCACTGTTGGAAGATGTCCCCCCAGAAGACATAGGCCTCATTGCCCCATACAGGAAACAAGTGGGTACCAACTGTGCCTTGCAGCTGTGCACATCAACCTTGCCTACGTAGAAGTTATTTAAAACTTGGATTTCTTAATGCCATCATCCCAACCAAAACATGAGTCGGTGACGTCCCTCATAGGTGGAGAGGATCAACAAGGCTCTTAAGATCGAGTTCCCCAGAAACACAGCAAAGTTAAAGGTAATACGTGGCAGTGGATTAGCCTTTTACTTTTCAACTTATTAAATACATTGGTGGACTGTTTTAAATCTGTCATCGGCCATCTTTTGATCTCAGGTTTGCACAGTGGACGCGTTTCAGGGCGAGGAGAAGCGGGTGATTCTGCTGTCCACAGTGAGAAGCACCAGCCGGGACCCCAGACCCCCCTCCTCCGTGGGGTTCCTTGCTGACCCCAAGGTGAGCAACACTCCGCTTTCCACCACTCTTCCTCATCTATCCATTCAGTCAAGGCCACATTGTCATGACGTTGTTCCTGTAATTATTATGTTATCTTCCTGTTTCTCCCCAGAGGTTCAACGTGGCCATGACCCGCGCCCAAGCCCTGTTGATCGTGGCGGGGAACTCAGAGGCGCTGACAAAGGACAGGATTTGGAGCAGGTGAGAGGAACAGAAACCCCTCTCATCAGTGCAGATCAATAGATCCTTAGAGGACGGTTGGACTGATGGTCGCCTCTGTGCTCTCTCCGCAGGTTCATCGAGTACTGCAAAGAACACGGAGGTTACACCAAGACCATGACCACCGATTGACGTGCATGCACGGACACATACGCACACTGACAACCACACTCACGTACACACATACAACCTCCGCACACACACACACACACACACACACAAACACACACATACACCTTCTCCACACAAAATGATATTAAGGACTAAAAACCTCACATTTTATTTGACATTGTTGCATCAGCCTATTAGAGGAGAATTTTTTTGACCATTAGGCCTTCCCATCGTTGTGATGGAAAATCTATCATAATCATAAAGTTTTTCGTTTTGAACTTAGGTTTTGTTTACTATTCCGTGTTTGTTCTTGCCGTCCTGCTCTCCTTCGGGGTCATCTAAAATGTAAACCTTTGTGGTTGATGATGTAATCTGTTCTCACTCTGTTCCTGTGTTATCTTCTGTTGATTTGGGCCTGTTCCACGACCCTGGGGAGCTTCAGGAAACAAAGGGTTACATGGCACGGACGCGACCCCTTATTTATGACATCCTGAGGAACTTCAATCAATAGATTACCATCTGGTTAACAAAGGCTTTTGGTTTATTGGGGGACAGCTGCCCTCAAGAACCCAATCTAAGTGTATAAGAACTCCTGACTTAGCCACTTTAGAGTATGAAGTAAGACACAGGGCAAACTCCCATCTGAGGCCTCAAATTACTGTAGTGTATGCCTGTTTTATTGTTTTTTGATGCATGTTGTGATGTATCTTTGTTCGTACTTTTATTACAAATATATAGGACCACCAATTGCCTAAAAGTATTGTGTGCTTTTTGCATCTAAATATCTCATCTGTCTTAGACGCAAACTCTTTTAAAGAAATTGCCACGACATCGTTCAGAAACTTGAGTTATAAAGACCTAAATAGAATGTGACTTGTTTGATTAATATTGCAGACAAATTAAGGTGATACACATATAAGTGATAATGGCCAACTTTGCATTTTTTCACAAAGGCCTACACACAATAATAAAATAAAAAAAGTCTACATAAATGACCTCTTGAGAAGGAGTGTTTATTCAGAAAGGAAAACGAAACCTTGACGTTGGCTCATATCTATTATCAGCTATGTGTAGGTAATCATTTGCATAATTGTATATATATATATATATATATATGTAACCCAAATGTCCCGCTGCCTCTCTATGACCCTTGGACTCTGCGTTGTGTTGGATTGTTTGTATGATGGGTAGAGAAGGACCACGGGACACAGTTGTTCGGGATTGTGGAAGACGCTTGGCAATTTATTCCCCAACAGTGGAAATTCCTCATTTGTCGTCTTGGAACTTGCTCACCTTGGAACCATTAGGGTCAAACATAAAACAAGATTTAAGAAAATACTCTTTAACCCAACAAAATGTAAAAAATAAATACATATAAACATAAAATTTATAATTAAATAAACATTCTCTTTCAAATAAAAGAAGAAAAGGACGATAACATTAAACTAAGCAGTAGACAAAATCATATTGTACGAGATCATATAAGACGCAAACACACACACCACATAACACTCAACAGGTAAACGAACATCCTATGCAACATATTGACCAAACAAACTGAACGGATGAGTGGTTTAAACTTATATTTAAAATATAGATCGTGCAAGACAACTAAAACACTGCTCACCTTGGAACCATTAGGGTCAAACATGAAACAAGATGGCGCACACACGAACTACGTTGGCCCGCAAGAGACACAATATTCAAATCGCGGTAAACAGCGCCACATGGTGGCCTGTCTAATTAACAACCTTACATATATATATATATATATTAGTGGGCCTAAATACAATAAAACAATCTTGCTTGTCATAAATGTTTTGACATACTTGTCCACATGTATGTCAAACACATGAGCATTCAGAGAGGAAAACGAATCCGGATCATATCCATCATCCGCATTGTGATTGTAATCTTTACCATAATTGCATTCATAAACGCCCAATGACTAGATTTTGTTTTCAGGATTGTAGTACACTCATGAAGGCGCATGACTGTGAGCTGTCAGACACGCCCACACTTACCCTAATGTAAGTTTCGTTTCTTCCAAAGCAGCTTAGCCATTATTGTCTGTATGTTTCTTCCAAAGAAGAAACCGCCCATCATCAATGTGGAAGAATAAAAACCTAGTACCTAGATCATTACCACTCAAATTGTCTCGGCAGTTCTTCGGTTAACAGCAGGTTTAACAGACCGTTACGATGAAGATTACCATATCTCAATCCGTCGTATTTGGACTAGACTTTCGTGAATATTTAAAAGAGACGGAGCGAGCCAAGCTTGATGACAGACATCAACTAAAACTCATCTATAACAGCGAGTTCAGATACAGGTGAGTTATCTTTATAGCCCAGACCTATTCGTTGAACATTAAAAAAATAGCAATGCGATAATAAATACATTTATTTATTATCGCATTGCTATTTATCATTAATATTTAATATATATATATATCGGTGTAATTTCAGGAATGAATGCATTAAGGGTCCGAACTTCGGCACGCTGCTTTATGCTCTAAAAGTCACCCGCAAAGCCACCATCTGCCGTGGAAAGGTTTGCTTCGACTCGAAGGTGAGATATGCCTTTGCGTTTCTCCAAGTAAAGGCAGGAAGTTAATTATCACTGTACTTATGTGCTCTGCTCTTGTCCACCAGCAGGGTCTGATGTTATTATCATATACTGTACATTATTCTGCCCTCCTCAGATAACAGAGATAATCAGCTTGCTCAATAAATGAGTGCTTTGATGCATATATGGTAATGTCTTAAACTCAGTGAAAGGTCCTCCACTACTATGTCTCATAAAAAAACACTTCCTGTAGTCCCAAACTCGGGATCAGTGGCATAATTCCTCTCGGATGAGGCAGCCGGCGTCGTCCCGGAATGGGACCTCCAGTCCCAGTCCATCGAGGTCGTCCCCGTGCCCCCCAGCAGGGACAAGGTCCCGGAGAAAGCTGGCCAGCCTACTCATGGTTAAACTCACTAGAGACAAGTAAGAACCTTTTGTGGTGGCCTTTTTGTCTCTGTAAAAAAAACAGCAGGTATATACATTATGTATGTATTTGGAATATTTACCCCCTACACTAGTACTACATGTTATTCATATGACTAGTATTGCATTGCATTAAGGATGTGTACAGCATCAAACAAGTCAGCACATTGTCGCAGTACTCCTCACTAACACTGTGTTCCTCCTCCTCTGACACCCAAAGGACCCAGTTCGTCTCCGATAAGAATGGCGTCTTCATCAGCTCAGAGCACGAAGGCGCAGACAGGAAGATTTGCTTGTGCGTGGAGGATGATAACAAGGTATTAAGGATTCAAAACTTAAATGCAAATGTTGTTTCTTGTGACACACTCTTCAACATGCAGGATAACACTGCTGCCCTCTACTTCAATGAGTGTCCTGCACTGCATAGATTACAGGTTATGCTGCTGTGAACAAATACAAGATACTATTTTATGTCCTACATTTGATTAACTTATGTTTCCTTCTATGCTGATAACGTTTCCTACACTATCCGACACTATCTTGTGATAACAACATTCAATAAGCTAACACAGGGCAATGATCAGGTACGATTATTACACCTCTGTTTCCTCCTGACAGCATGTTGTGCGTCTGTGCGTGAGGAACGCGGGGACATCGGTGGTCCACTTCACCTACTACACCCTGCTGAACTGGCTCCAGGACTTCACCCTGGAGGACGAGCAGAAAGTGACCCGTGCTCACCCGCTGGCACTAGCACCAGGCAAGACCACAATTAATACGTGGTGCAAGAATAAAGTGGTTTGAGGCGGCTAACATGCAAAACAAAGCAAAAAAAATGTAATGGGGGGATACTTAGATTGGTTCTTACATTTGACCATTTGTTTACTGATGTAAAGGATGAGAGTATTTCCCCCCTCCACACGGACGTAACAATAAAATAGGTATTATTATTAGCACTGGAATTGTGTTCATGCCTGTTTGTATCTACAGGGGACAGCTATGAGATCCAAGTGCTGTTCCAAACGAGCTTGGTGGGTTTCTACCCTGCAACGCTGGCCTTTGAGTTCAAACCCGACCCGCTGCCCTCTTCTGTCGCTTTCCACATTGTGCGATACATCGAAGTGCAACGGGTCACTTCTTTGGGCAAAGAGCTGGCCCCCGTGGCGCCCTACAGATTCTCCCCCATCTCTTCTCTGCCTCACTTAGAGTCCTGCCCTATCGTGGATGGACAGCCCCCTGAAAGGTACAACGACTACCACAAACCATTTGTGCAGCATATTGTTTCATGGATTTGGGTTTGTGAGAGCTTGATCACAATAAAGTGATTGTTTATAAAAGTGATTGGTAACACTTGTTTAACATTTTTCAATTTTCATTTTCTTTTTTTCATTTTCAAAACCAGGGAGTCTGTGATGCGTCTTATTATGGAGATTAAGCTGAAGTACTACAACATTCCAAAATATATGAACCAGCTCATCGACTCGCTTAAGAACCCTGATTATAGGATGGATCCAAGGTATGTTTTCCATAGAGCCTCAGTACATCCCCTTTCGCGCCACCCTTGGAACCTGGAGGAACAGCGAGATTATTATATCTTTTTTATCCCGTTTGAATTGTGCCATTAATTACACAAAGTATGTTCTTCAGTGAAAGACAAAAGAGACAAAGCGTTCATGTTCAAATGCTATAAATATGGTTAGATGATAATATAGCTAAATATAATATAATAAATAATGACAATACTTCATTGTCATCGTTTATTAGTCTTATAAGTATTGTTTTGTGATACCCATATAATAATAAAACGTACCTACAAGATAAAGAGGCTCACTAGCAATGTGTTGAATTGATCTGGCTCCCTTCTTAAGGAGTCTTGTGATTGTATTTGTGAAACTATGAGTCAAGGACACAAGGCAGTTAGTAGGCGTTGGCTCCACCAAAAGCAGCACGACTTTATTCAACCGCTTTAGGTCTAAATTTAAGCACTAATTATAGTTTGAGGTTAATAATATTTCCACCAGAGAAATATTTTCATATTTCATGAAGGCTATTTCTAACATAACCAATTCATATTGTGTGTATATATGCAGCACACAAGGTAGGAAAGCTCTGCTGGACAGCACCCTGACCATGGAGAACTACTGTGAGAGGTTCGAGCTGCTGCTCTATCTCGAGGAGCTTCAGATGCTGAATGACATCAAGCGCTACAACATCCCCAACAAAGACAGAGAACACGCCACCATGTCTAAGGACCCAGGCAATAAGAAGCTCCTGGTGCTGCAGGTGGAGACCCACACCTCCCACACATTGCCTCATCTTACCTCAGAGCGGGCCATGCACTCACTCACTCGCTTAATTACTGACTCATGAACTCATTGTTGTTAACTAGGCTTGCTGATATCTTTACTCCTGCTGTCATCCTCAGGTTCCCGGCGTGGCGGAGAACCGTCCGTCTGTTCTGACGGGGGACAGGATCCTGGTGTGCCCAATAGGGGACAACAGGGAGAAGTATTGTGGCTACGTTCATGCAGTGAATCTGGATCAAGTGAAACTGGGCTTCAGCTCAAAGTAAGATAGTCCAAAGGTCTAAAACGTAAATGATGTCACAGATGTATTAGGCCTGACTTCACGATGGTCAACCTACGCTCAAGTAATCACAACAGTATCCCTTTGTGGTGTCTGTCTGTGACTACAGGTTGCTGGATCGCTTCATAGACGGCATGCAGTTCAGCGTTGAGTTCACGGTGAGCCGCTTGCCCATGCGTCTGCAGCACCGGGCCGCGGAGATGGCGAAGAAGCACGGGATGGGAGGGGTGTTGTTCCCCAACGGGCCTCCTCCTCTGGAGACCGACCCAAAACTACCCTCACTCAGGTGGGCACTGGCTCAAAGGGGTCTTCTTCACTGACAGTACATGTGGGAGCGGATTCAGACTGGTTGAGGATGAGCAAATATTTTTTTGAAGCATCTTACTTGGACAGTGAATGCAGTAATGTGTTCTAGGCAAGGCAAGGCAAGGCAAGGCATCTTTATTTATGTCGCACTTTTCATACACGAGGCAGACTCATAGTGTTTCACATAAAAACGTATAAAGACACATAAGAATACATTAAAGAAAATAGATAAAAGAAAATAAAGGCAAAGTAAAACAAAATGCATTGTAGAAAAACTGCAAAAAGTTAAAAGTGCAACTAAATCTTGCTTTCCCAAGTTTTGTGTTGATTCTGGGGATAATTAACAGATCTGCCTCAGAAGATCTTAGTTGTCTAGCAGGCTTATGCAGTGGAAGCATATCAGTTATATACTTTGGCCCTAAACCATGTTGGTACGTATAGGTAAGCATCACGATTTTGAAGTAAATTCTCTGACGCACGGGGAGCCAATGTATCGATTTAAGAATTTGTGTAATTTGTTCTGATTTTCTAGTCTTTGTCAGAAATCTAGTAGCAGCATTCTGAACAAGCTTTAGATGCTTTTTGTAAGACCGGTGAGGAGACCATTGCAGTAATCAAGCTTACTAGTGATAAAGGTATGCACAAGTTTTTGTAAGTCTTGAGTGGACATGAGCCCTCTAAGTCTTGCTAAGTTTTTAAGATGATAATAGGCCGATATTGTAACTGATTTGAATGTGACTGTTGAAATGTAAATCTAAATCCATGATAACTCCTAGATTTCTGGCTTTGATTGCGAGGGAGAGAGAGGGAAGGTGTTGGGTTATTTTAAGCCTTTTTACATTTGAGCACCAAATAGAAGTTTTGTCCTCATTTAAGCACATTTTGGCACATCCAGTCTTTGACTTGCTCAATGCACATGCACAGCAGATCTATGGGCAGATAGTCATTTGCTGATGGAGCTACATCGATTATCATGTCATTGGCATAGCAATAATGGTCAATATTAGTAATTTGCATGGTTTGCCCTAGTATGTTGTAGATAGTATGCATTTAGATGTTGAATAGGAGGGTCCTAAGATCGGCCCTTGTTGGACGCCACATGTCACGTTGGTTGGTTCTTATACAAAGTTGCAAATGAAAACAAAATAGTTCCTATCTTGTAGGTAGGTCCTAAACCAATTAAAGACTATGACTGAAAGCCCTTCCCAGTTTTCTAACCCATCCAAAAGTATTGTATGATCTAGTGTTGAATGCAGCACTAAGTTCTATAGCATTAGTATTGAGATTTTGTGTTTGCGTTAAGACGTATGTCGTTTACAACTTTAAGAAGGGCTGTCTCAGTCAGTACGTTTACATGCACGGCTTAATCCGATTAAAGCCATAGTTCGACTATGATCCTCAATTGGACAACTCTATCCTCCGAGTTTACATGGCGGTGAGAAAATCGATTCATTGGCTGAATGCAAGTTGATGATGATACACTTCTTACACTTCTTCGGAATCATGATTGGAAGATGTCATAGCAGCCAGTTGAAGCCAGGAAGTGATTAAATTGCTGGGGATTAGGTTATCTTTCTTAATGATTTTACTTAGGAAGGGTAGATTTGATATTGCTCTGTAGTTGTTTTTAGGCTTTTGGGAAATGCCTGATTAGAGAGAGCTGTTCACTATTTACAGTAAGTCTATTGCTAGTCAGTCAAAAACATTCTTAAAGAGGTTGGTAGGCAAGGCATCAACGCAAAAGGTGGATGGCTTTAGTGTGTTTCTGTTTCCTCAAGAGTTTTAGAGTCTTTGACATTAAAGCATGTCATCCTTGCCACGTTACTTTTCGAGATTTCGATGGATATTGATGGCGAGTCTGATGCCTGCAAACTCATAGTAATTCTGCTTGGAATGGAGATCAGGTAGAATTTGTGTTGGGGGGTTGGTCAGGCTGTCAACAGTTGCAAATAGGGAAGTCTAAATTGCAGGCAAGGAGGCTCTCTTTATGGATGTCATGGTGAATATGAAGTTGTTGTTTTTTTACGCCAGTTGGATTCAACCTTCCTGCATTCTCATTTCTGGGCTATTACAAAAGCAGCTTTTCTCCAGGGTGCCTTTTGCTTCCCAGATATCGTTTAAACCTTACAAGGACATCTAAAACAAAATCAAATTAAAGCTTTTTACAAGATAAACAGCACAACATGTGTTGAGAGGTGGTAGCAAGGAGATGGCCCTTTTTAAAAGTACTTTAGAATGTTCATTGATTCACTGTTTTTTGACATTATTTGATATAGTCTGTATGTCGTGATTGTGAATAATATATATATTAAAGAAAACACAGATGTGGTCTGACAATGAAGGATCAGTCACCAATATATCTGAAACATTGTAAATAATTAAAAGGAGAACTCTGGGTGAACATTTGAATACAGCACAAAGGTATTCAAATGATATAAAATCACCAAATATATGTTTCCCCTGACGTAATTTTTTTTTAACATAATAGCACCTCATTTTCCAGATATACATACATCAAAAAAGTTGTAGCTGGGAGGAGCTGTCTCGATCAGAACGGTTGCAATGTTATTTTGTTTCAGTAAAAAACATAAAATCAAGTTTAGAAGTGGTAATAAAATCATTTAAGGCTTTAAGGTTGATTTTGGTTTGGAGGGATGGGTACGAGGTTTGTTAGGTTAGCAGTGTGTCTAAGTTTCCCTTTGTTTACTCTCTTAGTAGTCACAACAAGAATGCAAAAGTTGCCATGTTTTGACGTAGGCAGCCTTGGGTTCCGCAGTTTATGCAAAACGTCCTTTATAATGTGTCTACGGCTTAACCCTTTTTTGTCTCAGTGATATTCAGGACTACTATCAGTACAAGGCGGGGGGGGGGGGGGGGCTGGGGCGTCCTTTGCTTGGTTGTTATCAGCCTTTGGCCATGACGTGGCAATAGTACAGTGGGCTGGCGTGGGCTGGGCATCATAGACACAGATGCAAATTGAATGCCACCATTTTCATGTTTCTTCAATTAATGTGGAAAATCGTGATGGGAGTAGCTCATTTACCTCGTCAGTCAGTTTCTCTTGTGGAACATAGGGAATAGGATCACTAGGATATTCGTTTACTATTGTCTTGTGCCATTCTCTCGCAACATGTTTATACCTGTAGGGGAGAATTAACAGATACAGCTGGCAACATACACACTCATTCAAACCTCACCATAGCCTTAACTTAACCCAACCTTCCTTGAATTTATACCTAACTTTGATCTTTGTAGCTTAATCAAAAAATAATCGAATTATTTTTTTTATCATGTTTAAATCACCTCCGCTTAAGCAATGTAGCACCTTGTTTGCTAAGCTGAAGCATTATTAAGTCGCAGTGGCAAGTAGATTTGCTCTTCAAGCAGTTTAATAAGAATTTGGGTTCAGCTTGAATCCAACGTAGGAGAGCAAGAATCCACAATGTCCCATCCTACGCATGGTTTATTTTAAAATAAAAACATATGTTACGCCAATGGGGACCTATGAATGAACTGTAATTATAAACTATGGATGTTAAACAGTGGTAACTAGTGGTTAAACTGTGGTAACCTATGGAATTTAAACAGTGTTAACCTATAGACGTTAAACAGGGGCAACCTATTGAGATTAAACAGTGGTAACCTGTGAGTGTTAAACAGTGTTTACCTGTGGAGGTCAAACAGTGGTATCCTATCGAGATTAAACAGTGGTAACCTGTTGAGGTTAAACAGTGTTAACCTGTGAATGTTAAACAGTTGTAACATATGGAGGTTAAACAGTTGTAACATATGGAGGTTAAACAGTGTTAACCTGTGAATGTTAAACACTTGTAACATATGGAGGTTAAACAGTGTTAACCTGTGAATGTTAAACACTTGTAACATATGGAGGTTAAATAGTGTTAACCTGTTGGGGTTAAACAGTGGTAAGCTATGGAGGTTAAACGGTGTTAACCTTTGAATATTACAGCGGTAATTTGTGAACGTTAAACAGTTGTAAGCTATGAACGCCACATCATGAAGACATGTTTTACTGGTAGATCTGTCAGTATACTGAAGAGTGCATCGACACTACAAAAGCAGAATCGTATATATACCGTTGTTAGAATGCTATATTATTAACCGCTTACTACCTTCTCATATACTCAACCCTTTGAACCACCTCCTCCATCATTGCTTGCCCTGGCTCCAGGCTGTTTGACCGAAAGCTGGAGGGGAACCCGGAGCAGTACAAGGCCGTCCAGCACATCGTGGCTGGCTCCTCCAAACCTGCCCCCTACCTGGTGTTCGGACCGCCCGGTACAGGTGCGTGCCGTGCGCCGCCTTCAGGGTCTGCTGCTCTGCGTTTTCCGTGCCCTTGTTTTCTTTGACTTTAGATTCCACAATGTAGGAATCTCAGTCCGACAGCACATGTAGTTCTCCCAAGATGCAAGTCCAACACCGAGGGATTCACTACAATGTCTTTGTCTGTTTTTTTTATTCTAGACGTTCAACACATCATTTCTATTTCATAGGAGTAACCATATTTGACCACGTAATCATCATGGTCTATTGTATACTGTATGACGACAACGTATTTTGAGAACGTGTTGTAGATTACCAAATAGCCGCAACTCTCCCCTGAACACAGTGTTTGATGTGCAGGCAAAACGGTCACTGTGGTGGAAGCCATTAAGCAGATCGAGAAGACCCAGAAGTTGTGCCACATCCTGGCCTGTGCCCCCTCTAACAGCGCCTCTGACCTGCTCTGTAAGAAGATCCTGGAGCACGTGGAAGAGCGGAAGGTGTACCGCATGTATGCCAGCAGCTGGGATGCTGAGAGAATTCCTAATGAACTGAGGGTCAGCATCAAATGCATATTTCCACATTTAATGACTGAAATCAAGTGCTACTTTACTGGCTTATTGCATTCATTGTCAGTTGTCCTCACAGTGCATCACTTGTATTAACTGAGCCTGGCTGTCATGTGTAGAGGAGTGTGACTGTATAACTTGTTGCACATGTATGTGTTCCCAGGGCTGCTCTAACCGCATAGGAAATGTGTATATGTACCCCTCGAAAGAGGACCTGCTAAACTACACCATCATTGTCACAACCCTGTGCACCGCTGGAAGGTAGCTAACACTCAATACTGAATAACTACTACTATTGCTGCTATACCACCACTACTACTACTGCTAGGACTAATAATATAAAATACTACTGCTAGGACTAAATGTAAATAAAGCTGCTCGCAGCCTCTTATGGTATTCACAGCACACAGTGACAACAAGGGCAAATTATCTATCCGCACGATTTTGAGCAATAGCCCTTGACACAACTAGCTATGTCCTCTAGGTTCATACCAACCTGAGAGCACCTCGGCCCTGGGACCTTGTGAAGTTAAATATTTAGATTTACCCATTATTCTGCCGTACACCTAACCGTGGATACATAGACACTTTGGACCAGTCACAGGCTGAGCTTTGGGCGTTACCAATCAAAAATGATGATAATACATAACCACCACAATAACCACATTAAGTGTATGGATAGCTAATACTTCATTTTTTACCGTTTGCAATTGCAGCCAGTATGAATCCACATCCTAAGCCCTCTAATGTCAACTACACTCTTACTGAAAAGGCACTTTCACCGAAAGAAATATGCAATTAATCAAGTGTATCTTAAGAATCATGTTCGAAAAGTTAAAGGGGTTGCCTTCTTGGAAAATAACCAAGAGTATGTTATGAATCAAGTTTGTGTTTTATCTGTTAGGCTCGTTACAGGGGGAATCCCTCCCGGACATTTCAGCCATGTGTTTGTTGACGAGGCAGGACATGCTGTTGAGACTGAATGCATAATCCCGCTGGCAGGTACAGACTGTCCCTCTATGTGTGTGTTATTTTAGTGTGGTATTGGTGCATATCCATGTATTAGCCATACGTCATCCTCAGATGCTTTGGATAATAGTGTTTGTCATTTATTGATCATCATTGATATTTGATTCCTTTGAACAAAGGCCTCGTCCAGCCAGAGTCTGGTCAGGTGGTCCTCGCAGGAGACCCCAAGCAACTGGGACCCATTCTCAGATCCCCCCTGGTTCAGAACTACGGCATGAGTAAGTGTGTGCACAACAGAAACACACATCGTAGATAAATGTGCAACTAGGTGCACAGTTTTTTCCAAACTAAAATGTGTTTTCATTCACCGCTATAAATAATTCATTCATAATTCATTGATTCTTCCCTTTAGTCAACAATGAACATGTGTCCCGCAGCACCCAACACCACAAAAGCATTAAAGAGCACATGCCTAAAGGAAAACTCTGCCTTCTTCTCCGATAGTTATGGGTCGAGAGACTAATTCCGACAAAGATTTTTGAAATTGGTCCAGTATTAAATTGGGAAGCTGCAGCCATAGTCTGCAAAAACGGGCTGCAATGTAATCCTTCGAGGATGCAGCGCCCTGTTAATGGACGTCCTCTAACAGTACTAGTTATTGCTATTGAGAGGCTTCGATCATATTCTAACAATAAGGATCCTGAATTATAGCTTTATTTTTCCCTCAGCTTGACCGAGGTCTGTTTGTTATTGTGTCAGGCCAAGTCCTGATTAATGAGTAGTCCTGCTCATGGGTACAGTTCTTGCAGGTAGAGAACGGGGAAAACGTCAGTGAGAGCGGGAGAGAGGAGAACTCTTTGTGTTGGACTACCGAGAGCACAGTGTTGCGTGTTATCTAAAACATTTGGGTAAAGGAGAGTTGAGATTGGAATGGCAATAAGGAAGCATCCTATTGGCCCAAATGATTCCTTTATCATTGTTACGGTCCGAGGGTGGGGAAGCCCAACAACACGAGAACAGACGACGGTTGTAAAGTTCAAATATTAATTTGCTTGGAATGAGCAGCGGCTGGTCGATACGGGATGCCAGCCGGGCCGGTGTGGAAACCAGGAGTAAAGGGTTAAAACCCGACAATATTGAATATTAGGACAAAGACACATAGAGACCAGGAACGCTACTAACATAGCTGGACTGTTTTACGATCTGGCGACGAATGGTTGAGAGGGCCGGAGTTGATAAGCAGGAGTTGTTGAGATGATCCACAGCTGTGTCTGGTTGAGGTGGAGGAAGAGTGCGGAGAGGCTGGAGTCCACTAGCTCAAGTTGTTGGCCTACATTGCAGGGCTCCAGACTGCGACCAAATGGTCGCATTTTGTGACTAAAATGTGAGAGTGTGCGACTGAATCTGGTCGCACATGCGCAACCAGATTCTTTTATTTTTTTTTTTTACACGTTAAACGGGGAAGGGAAAAGGAAAAATTAGACACATTAGATGGAACGCCGGGGAATTACACTAACAGTGGTGTTTGGCCTGGTGCTTTAGATTGCTGTGCAACCTGTCGGGTACCCGCGGGTACTTTATGTGCCAAAAAGGGCTTTTCACCCGGGAGGCGTTTGTCGCGCCTGCTGCATTCTCAATGGAGAGGCGAGCGGGCAGAGAGGAGGCTCAGCGTCCTGTCAAGCGGCACGACAAGCGGGCGCACTCTCGTGAAGCTTCCGTGCTCGTCGAACGAATGCGTGCACACGTGGAAACAGTTGGTATGGATGAGACTCCAAATAAAATGTGACACTGAATTTGTAATCTATTAGCAAAATATTTATTAGTAATACAGTGAAAAAAAAGCGAGAATCACATTGGCATGTTGATTTACGGTGTGTGCACTGTGCCCCTAAAATTTTCAGTTAGGGGCCACAGGGCTCCTACTGAAAAAAGTTATTCTGGAGCCCTGCATTGAGGTGATAAACAGCATGATCATGGGAAGATGCAGGCAGCAGTTTACCGAGCATATTCAACGAGACAATGGGTGTATATGATTCTTAAAGGGAAACGTTCACATCGCGGCCAGGAACAACATAGGACTTAAGGCTGGGGGGGAGGGATCATGCGGAGAATGTAAGAATGGCCATGCCTGAAATCAACCACGGCGGGGGTGACAAAGTTAATTTGCCATAGTGGACACGTCCGCAAGGCTGCAAGACAGCTAAAGAAAGCTAAACATGGAAGAAGTCAGGAGGTTGGCGTTAGTACCAGTCGTCGTTGCTACAGTGCCAATGCTAAATGCCAAACTACTATAACACCTTTAACTTAGAGAAAGGAATGGGGATCTCTCTAGGTGCGAGGAGAATGTTTACAAATGCGTTACATTTATTTTTAATTACATAAAATTACCTAAACAAGGTTTGTGTAATCTGTATAGAATTTGATAGAAGCATTACGGTTCACTTTTCCACCACATGAGTTAGCATTACCATCCTGCTGTGGCGATTGCAATCTATGCAAATAATTTATGGCTAAAAATAAAAAATTATGGCTTCATATAGATGATTAAAGTTCCATATAGGGGTTAGGTATTTTGTTCAAGGATTTCCATATAGAGACACGGACATTGGGGTTTGAACCCAGTCAAACCCCCTAAATCCCCCTACCAGTTGACTCTCCTCACGAACACACCAACTATGGGCCGCAGTATGTGAGTGTGTGTTATCGGGTGTCATTGAATCTGGATTCTCCTTTCGACAGGCATGTCTCTGTTGGAACGGCTCATGGACACCATGCCTGTGTACCGGAAGATAATTGACCTTGACGATGAAGGTGAGGAAGAGGACGTCAGCGATGACGACTCCAAGCAGGAGGCTTTCGACCCCCGTTTTGTAACAAAGCTGTTGTGCAACTACAGGTTTGTCTTGTTCATTATCTACCATAATGACCGTTATTCACGGGTTGTCTTAGTGTTTGATAGACCCTGGCTGTTCCGTTGATTCTACTGTTGCCTTCCTCCTCAGGTCTCATCCTGCCATCCTGAAGGTCCCCAACGACCTCTTCTATCATGGGGAGCTTCAGGTGTGTGCGGACGAAGCCCTCCGCAACTCCTTCTGTATGTGGGAGTACCTTCCCAAGATGGTAATGAACACACATGTATACACACTTGGTAATGAATGCACACACACACACACACACACACTTGGGCTGGCCCCAATACATAGTTTCAAGCTACGAGTATACTTCTGGTTTTAGGAACAAATATTTGAATTCATATAACCAAAATAATCTTTCCCTGCCTCAGAGACCACTGCTGTGAAATTGTATCAACTCAATGTTTCCTCTTTTCCTTTCTGCTGGGCTTTTTAATAACGCACAAATCAGTACTACAATATAACATAGGATTGTTGGGTGGACACCAGTGGCTTTTGGATACACTCATAGGTCCGGGTCCGACTCGGGTAAGGCAGAGCAACAATGTAGCCTGATAGTATCTAAAGACACACGGCTTCTATACTTTGAGAGCATGCTTATTTCCTATCAGCACAAAGCAAATTGTTTGTTTTAGAAAATGTGCCAAAAATGTTGCAACCTGTTCTATTCATCTTGATAAAATCACCGACTTGTTATTATTGGCAGGTAGGGCATTTTGGCATCTTCTGGCCTTTTTTTAACATTCTGTTGAATACGTTAATCTTTAACCCTTCTAAAAACATACATGCCTCTTATTTCAATGGCCACGACTGAACAGTCAGATCCCCACCATGGCTAACCATATCATGGGGAGAACAGCAAATAAATATTATTATTACCTCCAGTTAGTTAAAGTCTGTGTCTGTCGGTCACACTGGTTGGCAAGTGTCAAAGTACCAAAGTATAATGGGAATAATATAGAATGATCCAATAATGTTCTCATATCCAAATGCAAAATGAACGAAGGATAATTAGGTCACCCCATGTTTGGCCAGGACAGTTTCGTGATAGCTACCCTTAACTTAATGATGCGTTGACGTGCTTGATATCTCGCAACCGGATATCAATTGTATATTTTGGACGAAATGAACCCTTACCTTCTACCTGCAAATCGCAAATATTATTATCATAAAAGAAAAAACCTGAGGCAGGCTTTCAAATACTGAATGAGGTTTTTGAATAGCTTTCTAACAAAGGTATATCCCAATATTCACACTTAACCACAATGTACAAATGAACACATGAACTTGTTAGGACTCACAATGTAAACGGTTGCAAACAAATGGGAAAGAGCGTATTAAGGTTGGGCTAAAGTATAGACAAACCCAAGCACATACAGACACACACCAACACACACTCTCATCGCTCTACTGGGTCATCACAGGGCTTCCCAGTGATCTTCCACGGTGTGACCGGTGTGGACGAGCGGGAGGCCAACAGCCCGTCGTTCTTCAACGTAGCTGAGGTGGAGCAGCTGATGGAATACGTGAAGAGACTGCTTGAGAGACAGGGGAGGAAGGGCCTTTACAAAATCTCACCCAAAGACATTGGCATCATCGCCCCCTACAGGAAGCAGGTAGCGACCGCATGCACCCGCTGTTGCTAAAAAGTAGACCACCTTTTACTTAATTTGTGTCGTGAAAGGCATACTGAAAATAAAAACCAACCTTTCCCCCTGAATAACAGGTGCTGAAGATCCGCAAGGGCCTCAGGATATTGGAAAAAAACCTTCAGAACCCAGACCTCGCTAAATACTTGAAGGTGGGAGGCAGAATTGTTTGCTGATAACAAAACAATGATTGTGATTTTTCCCGAGCGTCTGGTTAAATTGTGTGGTGTCTGATGTCAGGTGGGGTCTGTGGAGGAGTTCCAAGGCCAGGAGAGGATGGTGATGCTGGTGTCCACGGTGCGCAGCAGCCCCAAGTACGCAGACCACGACCAGCAGTTCGACCTGGGCTTCGTCAAGAACGAGAAGGTGTGCAGCCTTACAAACGCCCCTACACAAACGGCCATAAACACCAGACATCAGCCAATGGCCGATAGATTTGACAATTGGTCAGGCTCAGACAACAAATGTCTAAATGTTAATGTATGAAACTTAATCCATCCTAAATAACTTTTGGATGGTAAGGTTGCAGGTTGTGAAATTCTAAAAGTACCATTAAAACAAAGCACAAAATAAAACTCATGAATGTATATGTTATACACGGGTAGAGAGGCGTGCCACAAATATGCATACGCACACATCAAGGTCATCTTTGGATCCTCTGTTTGTTGCTTTGGCAGAGGTTTAATGTTGCTGTGACTCGTGCCAAAGCCCTGCTGATCATGGTGGGAAACCCCATAGTGCTCGGTACAGACCCGGTTTGGAACAGGTGGGTGTCTTGCTATGAATGTCTGTTTGGACCTCAATAGGAGCGAGTATACGAGCTGCAGAAACTAACTAGCCCTAGAAAATGTATGAATTGAACAATAAAAAGGGAATGTTTGTCTGCTGACATTCCTTTGGCGGCTGGGTTCAATGAAAGCTAGTAGTTGTTGGAACTTATTCCCCTGTCTGTTTCTCCTCCTCCATCTCTAGCTTTATCGAGCACTGTAAAGACAACGGTGGCTACACTGGTGTCTCGTACGCAGAGGAAGAGGAGGATGTGGTGGCCCGACTCGCCGCCCTATGGACAAGCATCGAACCAAAAGGTATTATGCCCACAAACATCAGTTTCCCCATGTTTCAGTCAGTAGCTGGGGTAGCTTCCCCCCAAGCGGGAAAGTACTAGGTTCGATCCCCAGTGTGCACAGACTACCTGTAGGCATCCTTGAGCAAGTTCTGCAATAATATAATCTATTTGAATTCACTGTAAACTCTTTGTAAAAAAAGGTTATTGAATTAAAATAACTCTATAGTAGGATGGGGCCGTGTTGGCTGTAGCTAATGGCTGAACGGGCCATTCATATAAACATATATAATGACAGTTATACCCATGTATCACAAAACAATTGTTAGATGTGTTTGAGAGGTTATATGTAAGTGCATAAAAATGGAAACAGAAATGGACGCATCAAAAAAGGTTTATGGTATGGTGTGATGGTTAAATTTGGTTTTAATGTTTTTATATTAAATCATTTAGGATTGATTTTATGTTAATCTTTAGATTGTTAAGATATCAGTATATATTTCAATATTTGGGTTAGAAACATTAGTGGCATTAGTTTGATATAGTTGGGTATTAACGGTTTGCAGACTGATATTTTGGCCAGCTGGCATCAAACAACCAGGATGTGTACCAGCCGGACTACGGCCTTGAACGGGCCTGATGCCTCCTGGTATCTAGCCATGCCCCGCCCCAGTCTGCAGATAGCCTTCTCCCCAAAACACACACACACACACCAATAAACACCTTATCCTCCCGCCCACACTCACCTCCTTCCTTGTGTCATCTTAACCCCACCAGGGGAGACAGAAGAGACAGGAGAAAGTCTCCTTCAGCAGCAGCTGGACCCAGAGTGGAGGAACGAGCTGTGATGAAGGGCCTGGGACGCTTCCTCCATTCGGTTTGGATGGAAGTCAATTCATTGTTTTCTGGATCATGTTCTGGACTTCTGCTGTATGTTTATGTTCACTCACTGTGATGACTCAAATAGTCACTAATCATTTGGATGAACTCATAAAACGTGATGGATTTGGTATAGTGGTTTGAAGGTCTTCTGAAAAAACTACTGGAAGTAGCGTGTCTTTCAATTACCCGTTTGTCTTTATTTTGTCAGAGTAAAAACATTTAATCTGTGATCTTGGAAGTTTTCTATTGTACTTGTTTGAAAGGACACACAAAAAATGAGTGCCCAGGGAAAAATGTGCCTTAATGCTGTGCACTTTAATACGAATTAAAGTATTGTTATAAATAAAGAGAGCCTTGTCTTGATACAGTCACCATTTCGGTTAAAACACCTTTCATTTCCTACCAAGGAGCTCGACATATTGTTTCTTAACGAGATGTGAAAGTGAAGTGCATAAGTCAGTCATCTTGCATTTCAAAAATACTTTATTAACATATTTTACTCATAGACACTGAATGCGGGCCCCAGTCCGGTTTGTAAAACCATCATTATGTCAGCGTCTTGTTCTGGGTGTCTGTGGCTAATACTCTGGGACATTACAGATAGGAGGGCCGTTGATCGATGCCCAAAGCTTTCTGACTAGTTCTTAGAGACTGCTTAAGCACTGGCGACCAAAAAGTTGTTTTAACGTTGATTGGCAGCATAGATCCACTCTCACCATGTTAGGCCATGAAGTGTACTTGTATTTGAGGTTGTTCTTGGACGTATCACATTAACGGATGGATGGATCACAAAGTACTTTAAGCTTTGATGCATATAAGGCATATGAAGACCATGTCATGATTCATTACATGAACTGAAAAGCAATCAAAAAGTCTTAGAATCTGCTAGGTTTTGAATGTTGAATCGTGTTGAATTGTAAAAATAACTCTAGGGACACTGGTTTGGTCTTAAGGAATGTCTACATGTTTATATATTTACAAAGCTGTGATTACAGTTAAAAAAAATGGCACATATATTAAGTTACCCATGCCAAAATAACCTAATTAAGCCGTTTGCCATTAAGAGTAGTACTGTTTAAGGTTGGCGCTCTTGGTTGGAGCTCTGATCAACACAAACCAAAACCATTTAATTGCAACATATCATTTGTAATGTCACCAAATACCTAGAAATCCGTCCGTATGACTATGTGAAACAGAATAGATCGTAATTTATCTCATAAGGACTGCATAAGGCATCTATGAAATAGACATGCCCACTGAGCATCAGCCAGAATTGCATTATGTAGAGTATTGTTTTTGGACGTTAAGACACACGTGTCAGAAACACTGCAGTTATGTTATATATAGGCTGATATAATGCAACTAGCCACTATGAAGTATTGTTAGTTAAAAATGTCCCAATATAAGTGTTGTTGTATGCGAATAGATGGAAACAAATCAAAGCAGACACGGACATGAGATGGAATACCAGCGATGCGTGAAGCATGTGCTTTTAACCAGAGGCTTCCCGTTTACGTTGACTCTAAAGTAGTGTTTTATGTGGACGTGGTTTCCACCAGTAGTTTGCCCTTTGAAAATGCAAGCCCTTAGCCCCTATCTGTAAACAATCAACACAGAAGCGGTTGGCCAGTTGAAAATATATATGTCAAGATTATACACATATAAATAGAAAACACACACTCATACAAACAAACAGGAGACGGGGCAGGCCCCTTACGTACACAGGCTGGTGTGTTTGTGAAAGAAGGAACAGAAAGACAGTAAACAAGAGAAGGAAATGTGAGAGCAGAGGGAAATGGAGACAGTAAAAGGCTGATCTGTTAAGGTTTTCAAAAAGTGTGTCAGTCTTTCAGTTTGCCGTGGCATGTTATTGGTGTATCCTTATGTAAATACAGTCCACCAAAACCATTGGTATAAAGGTTTCATCTTGTAGGCCCTCCTATGCCGGTCAGGCTCCTCCTCACAGCAGCAGGCACATGCCCCTCTTCTTGCGCTTGCGAACCTGCAGGGCCGCCCGAGTGGCCATCTCAAACACCTCGCGCACACCGTCCTTGGTCTTGGCCGAGCACTCCAGGTAGCCGAAGGCACTGATGCGGTTCGCCATGTCCCGACCCTCCTCTGGCCTCACCGGCTCCTGGGGGATGGGCGGAGATAAATAGGTTTTAATTTTAAGCTAGGGCAGGCTATTTGGAAAAATCTGCCAGAGGAAGCTAGGATTTGAAAGGCTCGACCCCTCCCTCTAAAGCCACTCTGCCAAACACAAGACTAGCTCGCTATAGAAACAATTCTGCCTAGCCTTGGGAGGGTCATGAGCAGAGTGCACACAGGTAGGTGGGTATGTAGGGAAGTAACATGCAGGTCAGGGCTTACAACAGGCCTTCGACAACGATCGACCCGATTTGCTGTTTTTTGTGACACCATTAATGCCAGAGGAAGCCATTACAGTTAATCCAAATCTTGAAACTGAATGATGCCCACATCATAAATGGTGAACTCAAGTTATGCTCCTATGGATTTTGCAAGGGTTCTGCGATCTGACACGTATATTATCGATACATGTTCCAAGATACAAAGACAATAGACTAACATTTCTAACAATCCAATACACTGTGGTTAAATTCAATTTCAGTTCAGGTTAGATTATATTTTAATCCAGCCCCGTTAACCATGATTTGAGATATTTAAAATGACATTAAATTGCTTATTACTTGAGTCATTGCTGTCCACCGTGAAGGGTTGAGACTAGCACACATGGCTGCTTATATTGCTTCTTATTATTTGGACATTTCAATACCATGCTGCTTTCGAAGATGAACAGTAGTTGTACCACTGGTATATTGAATTGTTACATTGCAAGTTTTACACAACACTGCACTCGTGTCCAAATTTCCTTCGCTACTTTTGTGAGATCCACTATTTGCGGTTGGTGCATTGTAAATTGTACATTTTGTTTACTTATGAAACATCTTGAATTAGTCAGGTGATAGGAACATTTGGCATGAGAAGGGTGGGTCACGTTCACACGCTGTAGCGGGACAGGAACAATGTGACGGCTATATTTAGACATTGCTTTTTGGCAGCCGTATCGATTGTTAAGAATGTCTCATTAGCTTTAATCTCTGGGTTTGAGACCTTATGACAATGCTGATTGTTTTGACCAGCTTCTTCAACAGAGATACACACCTGCTTCATCTTGGCCAGCTCTCTGCGTGTGTGGTCATCGTTCCTCAAGTCTTTCTTGTTGCCGACCAGGATGATCGGGACATTGGGGCAGAAATGCTTCACTTCAGGCGTCCATTTTTCGGGTATGTTTTCTGCAAGCCAATAAGGGAAACAAAGTTCTCATGCCGATCCACTCACAGCCTTGGCAGAAGTTTACAGTTCTGTCCTAGAAGGAGAGCTCCGACCGCCTGCCCAACTCCATCAGAGAAGGACATTGAACGATTGAGGATGTCAGTCTGGGCTGGCCCACTAGCCGTAAGAAGATGACATGTAGCGATGGAGCTGGAGTTCTAGGGTTAGTCTTGCGTGGCCTTGTCTGAAGGCTGTGGGGAAGTGCCCTGGGCACAGCGGTCCCCAGGGGGGTTAAGATCTTTCGGCGGATCTGACAGGAAAAACCCAGTGCCTAAAGACTTCAGGAAATGTAGTTGGTTAATTATGTAGGTTTGTTTTCCCCATACAGTCTTCAAATCATTGTGACTATTTCTTCGGTGTAATAGAATTCCTAACTCGTCAGTTTGATAAAAAATATAGGTTTCCCTGAGCGAAGACTGCACAACGTTAAACAAGGTCTTAAAACCTGGGTGGTGCCAGTTAGCATTGATCACAAAGGCTAATACAAATTAGATTTTCTGCTCTGCACATTAGAATTTTGACTTTCCATTCAAATAGGCACTTTTTGCCAGTGACCCAATATGCCATTTTATAGAAACATCCAAAAGGACAAAGTCTTACCTAAACTGTCAGGACTATCGATGGAGAAGCACATGAGGATAACATCAGTGTCAGGGTAGGAGAGGGGCCTCAGCCGGTCATAGTCCTCTTGGCCTGCTGTGTCCCATAACGCAAGCTCCACCTAAGAAAGAAATGGGAAGAAAATACATTTTCAATTGATGATTAAAAATAGGGAGGGAGATTGAACGAGGGTAGAATAGAAAACCACTTTGTAAAGAAACGGAGAAGCCGGATTTGGAATAATCCAGTTCTCCTCCAGTTAGCATTGTACCCAGAAACATAGTCAGAGCTGCTGAGGACTTCCCCATCACTTCCGTTACCACTTCTAGCATCTATTTACAACCTCTACACTGGCTCTGTAAAACTGGCTTGCATTTAACCTGGTGGACAAAATCTGAATAGCTTGTGGGTGTGTTTGGACTACCCTTATGGGGACTAACGTTTGATAGCATTCTGAGCAACACACCCCATTTTATCATTGACTGCAGTCAGCTTCAACATTACCGGACAAGCCAACAAGTCTAGGGATGGGGATCATTAATATTTATTGATATCGATACCATTTTCGATACTCTTTTTTTAGTCTTTTTCGATACCACTATCAATACTTTTCTATTAATTGGTGGAAATACGACACGATTTTAGTGATGAGGATAATTTTTAGGAAATAAATAATTGTATTTTAAATTAAATATGCAATTCTTAATAAATATTGACACGAGTAGTCTTAATTATATATACACTAAAATGATTAGAGCACTATACAACTGTATTAGTAATACAGGAACATGAGTAATACAGTATTACTCATATTTCTCACCGAAAACTCAATTTACCGTTTCTTTATGTTATGCCTCATGATAACCTAACAGTCATTTTACTGAGCCAACCACAACACATCATCACGCAGCACATCTGAAACTTTATTGACTTTTTAAGATAACTAGCTTGTATGCTGCCGATTACAACACTGATTTCACAATTGGATTACTATGTCTGTCTGTGTGTGCGATTACCGCTCGTACTTTGAGTGGATGATTAAGACGGGCCCGTCTGTGGTGCGACAGGAGAAGGAGGAGACAGAGTCTTTTCAAATCGGAGACAGTCAAAGGTACTGTATTTGGCCTTTATTTGATGCACAATGCTAATGTGCTTGGTCATTGAGGTCGTGTTCTCCCCTTTACAATAAACGACTTCCGCCCTTTTCACCCGTTCAGCCATCCTCGCGAGCTAAGTTAACTGCCAGACTTCACTTGTTTTACTTGTAATACCTGTTTGCTTACAATTCCATTCAAAAACATTGGTGGACACGCTGCAGTGATTTAAATGCCGTGACGCGGCTCGAGGGACACATTACGTTACAGGACAAAAAATAATAATAAATGAACGACGGGATTCGATAGCGGTATCGATAAGCCCAAACGTTAATGATTTTCGGGTTTTGAAAAAAGTGGAACCGGGTCCTTGATAGAACCAGGTTTCGATCCCCATCCCTAAACAAGTCCATAGTTTAGGTTAGACCTGCTTGTGGGCCTAACCTGAAGTGGGCTGTGCCAAATCTGAGAAGATTAAAATCAAGACAGTGGCACAGTAAGATTGGGCTAAACTAGCCTACTGTAGATCTTGTTAGTGGTGCTGGCATTGTATTACCAGCGAGTGTCTCTGTTGCTGCTTTCACACCAAAAAGAACCAAGAGCCAGTTCCGGGCTGGTGCTAGGGCCAGTTCCAAACAGGTTCCAGCCTTATCCCAGTTAAGAACCAGTTGGTTTCACACCGGCCAGAGCCAGAGAGTAGTGAACTTGGACAGAAGCATACTGCCGACATCTTTCTGGGTGGAAATAGTAACATAGTTACGCCATTAAATGCGTTTATGGAAACATTTTTAGCGAGAAATGTGCTTTTTACTTTCATAATGTTCGCTCGGTGAATGTGAAGGATGTTTGGTTTGATAGTTATGACGAAGAGGGAACGCTCCGTTCACTTGCATGGACATGGACTCATCCAGCTGCGTTGGCGCGTTGATGCGTTGAACCACCACACAATGATCAAGCGTCAGGTTAGGCGCGTTACTCGCGTTATTCAACGCGAGTAACGTGGTTGGTGTGGCCGTACCATTAGAAGAAGAACCCTCGCACCAGTTTCAAACACAACAACAACAATTTCGTCTTCGATTCATTCCGTGTATGGTTCGTTCTTTGAATATTCAGATTTAAAACAAAATCAGAAAAAAAAAAAAAGGACTGTTTTAAATCTGAATATTCAAAGAACGAACCATACACGGATTCACGTCCATTGTTTACTTCGGTGTTTTAAAAAATGCCGGTCTTCGTTGGTCTTCATGTTTATGAAGGTACGGATAACTCCGCCCCCTGCCCCCGGCGTAAAAGCGGTTCTAGTTCTAGCCCAGCTCAAAAGTGGGGCTGGAGTTGAACCGGTTTTTAGGGGCCGGAGCCGGTTCTTTGGCGGTGTGAAACCAAAACACTGGCCCTAGCTCCGAACTGGCCCGGAACCGGCTCAGATTTTGCAGCGGTGTGAAAGGGGCATGAGACGCTCCCCTCCAAGAGACAAATTGCAGGTTCTCTGCAATTTGTTTTTAGACATTTTTTTGATACACAAAACAATCTGCCTACTTGTGTTTGTTGGCCTCACTGTAACTGCCAACACGAAGGAGAACCATGAGAACCACTCAGAGCTTTTAGAATCAGAAGAATGGCTAATGTTCAGAGAGAGGACCCGATTTGAGCAAAAAGGACAAAAAAGGTTCACAATACAGCCGAGCCAACCATGAATACACCAATTACTTACATACCAATATCCTGGGTGCTCTCAGAAAACAAACTAGTTTTACTCTCTGAAAAGATTAATTACACAGTTCTCAAATCAATTTCTCATAATGAAGTCCTAGAGATGTGGTTGGTTAGACCTGCATAAATGGCGAAAGATTCTGCGGTGCAGCGAGCTGACCTGAATCTCTGCAGCATAGTACAGAAAACAGGAACAGGAAGTGAGGTACAGCTCATGATGAGGGGGTTGGGAGGGAGAGAGGGGTAGAGTTTATCCGTGTGCAGGAAACTAGTGACATGAAATTTCCTGTTGGCTTGGGACCTGTGGTTCCCTTACAAACAAAATTTGGCTCTTGTACAACACAATATTGACCACTCAATTTCCTCTCTTTCTCCATCAATCCACTTCTTCCAGCTATCCTTCAAATTATATGCTTCCCGTTTTCTTTCTGCACGTGTTTCAAGGTCTGGGGATTCCCAGGTACTTATTTGGTCTGTGGGTGTTTTGACAAAGGCAGGGGGATAGGAAAAGGAAAAAAAAAATCCTGTTTGCTGTTGTAGTCTTTTGTTATAGCCAAACTGTTCTCTCCTCCTATGTCATTTCTTCCTTTAATGTGATCGAACTAGGGCTGCAACTAACGATTATTTTAATAATAAAATAATCGGTCGATTAATTTTTTCGATTAAACGATGAATCTGATAAAACAGGAAACATTTGTTATTGCCGCAACTTCATTCAAACACTGAACATTATTTCAAATTCACAGTTCAGGCTGAAGTGTTAAAACACCAGGTTATTGCTCCAACGTCCCGGAACTATTAAAAGTAACATTAAATGATAAAATAAAAAAACATAACTGGGATAACACAAAAAAAGATACAATGTATGATATACATTTATATACAGTATATAAGGGAAGTCCATGGTTAACCGATAAGAACTTTAACAGGTAAATAATAACGGTTAGAAATAAATCAAATCATCTTAATTTCTCTCAGATGACAGGAGATCATTAATTTTGATATTGATACCATTTGAGGCTACTTAACGATCCAAGTCTTTATTGATACCACTATTAATACTTTTCTATTATTTTGTTATTTTGAAATAGAACTTGTATTATTGCTTTAATTGCTGCTAAGATGATTGTAGCTCAAGATAGGATGTTAAACAGGTCATAATTCCATCTTTACCATCTATTTTATATTGCTGGGAAAACAAGTTTTCGCCAAAATCTTAAATTTCTTTTTTTTGTGTTGCATTTGAACACATCAATCATATTACTGAGCCAACCTGAACACATCACATTTGACACTGTTTGCTACTTTTCTTTAAGCTAACTAGCTCTATATCCTGCCGATTTGAACATGGATTTAAAAAGTGGATTACTATTATTTTTAACTGACGGGTTGTCCGGTTGTGTGATTACTACCGCTGCTTTGAATGACTGTTGATGTACGCAGTGCCGACTCCGAGCCCGTCTGCACACCGTCTGTAGCAGCAGCAGCTGACTTGTTTTTGGTTGGACTAGACGGATACTGAGTTGAAGGAGTTTTTTTAACCCAAAGACAGTGAAGGTACAACACTTTTATATAGGCCTACAGTCCAGTTTTAAGATATGACCAAAATACAAGCTGTGGTCGCTCACACTAAAGCTCGCTGTGGGCATGCATGAACCATGAACCCCACCTGTTGGCGGCTGGCTGTAAACAGTGCCTTGCCTACGAGAGACGTATTAATCGCGCGACTCAACAAATCGATGACTAAAACGCTTTTAGTAATCGATTTTTATCGATTTTATCGATTCGTTGTTGCAGCCCTAGATCGAACAACATTATATTATTTTTACTATTACATTTAATTAGGGGTGTAACGGTACACGTATTTGTACCGAACCGTCACGGTACAGGCACTTCGGTGCGGTTACAGAGGTGTACCGCGGTACGTAAATGTGGCGTACATAGCGTTAATATGGCGAATGTAAAGGCATGTTTTGCGATGCGGTATTTAAAACTTGAAGTCGGAGTTCCACCCGGACCGTTTAGCCAAAGTATACTACTCTGACTCTAGTCCGACTCCATAACTACGGAGACCTCTCAGCAGCTCTCCGTTGGGATGTCGGATACGCAATGCAATTCGCCGCCCGATCTATCTTATATGTTGACTACAATCCATGTAAGCAGTGTAAATAAACTTCCAAAGCTTATCAAATCTTATTTGGTGTTTTATTGGCCCTTAAGGTACAAAGTAAACAATGTACAAAGTAATTAAGGTGCAAAGTCAAACCGGAGTCGTGATTCCGGAAATGAATTTGTTAGAGGACCAATCACAGCCTTTGCCGTCTCTGTTGCGTCAACCAATAGGTCCATGGCGTCGACAGATAGTTATAAATATTGGATGCTCTCCGGCTATGGAGAGGGCTCTCCGTGTCTACGTACAGCACTTTAACATGCACACCCTATGGGCAACGATCGTCGAATAGTCGGAGTCACGTAGAATATCGTATAATGAATATGACTACTGCTTGAGCTGCTCCCCCCGCGATCCGACCCCGGATAAGCGGTTGACGATGAGGATGAGGAATATGACTATCGTTATTTATTACACGGCTCTTCTCAATGCTGTTGAACGCTCCGTTGACTTGCATGAGCCTTCACAACTTCCGGTGGTGAATAGCGTCCTCGGTTGCTAAGCGACGTCAACGTCTTTGGCAGACTATTTCTCTGCTGATCAACACTACGAATGCTGGTAACAAATAAATTGTAAAAAGACACACCGTGTGAAGTTACTTTTTTGACGTGTATAGGTCACCGTCATGCAAGCTGTTCAGTAAAATAAATAAATAAATAGCGATCCGTTTTCGGCACATGTAGGTCTATCTGCCAAAGCCCACGTTGAAATAATTTTGATGTTGAATGTTGATGGCGCAGTTGTTGAAATAAACAGATTGATTTAAAAAAAATCATAAAAGCCTCTCCCTGTGTCATTGTGTGTGCGTGTATCGGAAGTGCGTGCGTGGGGGGTTCTTGATTGAATATTATTCGAATACTTCTCAGCGAATATCGAATAGTATTTTTGCCAGAAATGCACATCCCTAGCACACGCATTTGTAAAGGCACCATCCAGGTGTTACTATCACTGTTACTGTGGAAAAAAAACGAACTGTGCAAACCCAGCTCACGACACTATTTCAACAACCCCTGTCTGGGAATTCAGAAATGAAAATGCCATAACCAAGTTTATTGGTGTTTTCATTGCTGCTGATCTACGGCCATTCTCCGTTGTTGACAAACAAGCATTTTTTTTTAATTTTCCCCTTAACTATGAACCCGCAACTATGTTGCCCATTGTTAGGAGAACAGCCAGGCCCATTACACTCAATTGTAGGGGAAAAGTAAAAAAGGACCAATTGGTCTGAATAAAAGTCTTGTCAGAGGCACAACTCGGGAAACAACACAACCAGGCATGGAATTACCTGTTTGCAGTCCACCTCGATGTCTGCAATGTAGTTCTCAAACACTGTGGGGACGTAGACCTCAGGGAACTGGTCCTTACTGAAGACGATGAGCAGACAGGTCTTACCACACGCTCCGTCCCCCACAATCACCAACTTTTTCCTGATGGCTGCCATCTGAAAATAAATAAAAACAAAAATGAGTAAAACGGTTACGTTTCCTGGTGTATCACCTTTTTAAGGGATACATTTTATTACCAAAACACAAATTAAAATATAACCCTTCTAGAAAACAATTTCTGATTTCAATTTCTTTCCTCATTTATCTAGATATGTGTGCGTATCGCTGACCACGTTTGCAAGACATCTCAAAAGGAAACACACAAATACCTCATCATGACTTGCCAGAACTGTCCCCATGGCCCAAGTTTGCTTTATCAAAGAGAAGTCTGTTGTTGAATCGCTAATTCACTATAGTCCTCCTTCACATTCACACTTGTTGTTCAATGACAATTTTTTGGTTTGTTATTTTAAGTATTTGTATCCTTGAATTCCCTACTTCAAGCAAACAAAATTCTAGTACAAATAGACCATTTCTCAAATATAATACAATCTCGAGCAAGGGTCAATTACATTACTTTATAACTTCACAAGCGCACACACAGCCAACCTCTAAATCAGACCAGGTTGGTTTCATGGTTTCTGGAGTGATCCACCTGTTCACTTTGATAGCATTGGACAAACAATACATAAAATACGCCCTTTAAAGCTTAGAAGAACGAGAACTAGTTGGTTGTTCTTCCGTTTCAATGTAAAAGCCCAGTAAATTACAGACTTCCCCATCCCCACTCGACTGTATCCCATTTTATACGACGGACCAAAAAAACATTCTGAGAAAGCATGGAAAGAGTTTATTCCCCCAAGGAGATGAAAACAATGCAACGCAATTTATGTAACACACACACCGTCTTGCATAATATTTGCCCGCACCACGTGCTGTTAAGTAAAGGACAAAGTTCTCATTCCTCCGCTTGCTAATACACACACACACACACACACACACTCACTCTCTTTCTCTAAGGCAGGACCTGGTGAACTCCTACTGATCAGACATTAATCAGGGATAATGTTAGCCAATTGTGCCTGTGGTGGAAATATCATGGTAGGAAGTTTAAAGGATGTCCGTATCAACCACATATCAAAACTCCCAGGAAGCAGAGAAGTATTTGACACACCCTAGTAACACAATAATCTATTCTGTTGAATATTTATACAGGTACAGGTAAAAAAGAAAAATGTCATTAACTGACAATTTATGTATTTTCATTGCCCTAACAAAATCACTTCCAAGTGGATCGGGTCACCATTTGACACAAGGGATGAAGGGTCGATGGACATTTTAAAAGAAGCAAATACCAAGTACTTCATATTAAACACTGAATCCATTTACATGGTAATGGCTGATCTGTGTGAGGCACTATTTAAAAAGGCAGCCCGACTGTGAGAGGGCATACAAACAGCCTTCTTGGGGACATGACTTTCAAATGTGAAGCAAATATCCATTTGTAGCAGGTTCAAAACCTGATTGGAGAACAAATGACCACATGACTCAAAAGATAATAGGCGAAGCGGAATATAAACTAAACTACATTGGTTATTTCAGATTATTCTACTTCATTTAAGAATGCTCGATTCTGATTGGCTGGGAGGGGTGCATTAATCCGGCATATTGCCCGCTGACTTGTCGGTTCTACTTGCTAGTGACTGACCACAGTAGATCAATACGCCGCTTGTATTCGTTTTCTATCACATACATTTCAGACATGAGGTCCGTTGTAAAAATAAACCAAGGAGTGCATGTTTGATCGATCGTCATTAAAGCTGACTTGATACGAATGTAACAACTACGTTGTTAAACTAGTGATCAGTTGCAACCTTGTGTGGTTGCTATAGAAACGCGTTACCTACAACTGAGCTAACGTTATTCACCGTAGTTCTAAAGGGAACTACTTTTCGAGGGAGATGAACTTAAACAGAGCATACATTTAATAAGCATGCAATACGAATAAGAAAAAGGCTAATTATTAAAGTATTTGAATGGTTTTATTATGTTGGCCGGCGCGAAGTAGAATAAACTGAATAATCACCTCAAGGCAGGGCAATAAACAGTTTGATATGCCCGGCTCGCGGAAGGTTACCGTCCACGAGCCGGGCATATCAAACTGTTTATTGCCCTGCCTCTCTGTGATTATTCCTTACTTAGTCACAGCAGCTAACCCTGTGATAATTCTCAGTAAAAAAGGTTCATTGAAAGGTCACAAGGAAACCACAAACCATCATCCCGAGGGCAAATTCAGCGATATGGGACTTGAAGAATGTCTCTCACACACACACAGACACACACAATTTATTTACGCTATTTGCCAGATATGTCTTAATATGTGGTCTTTCAAAAAGTGAAATTAGAAGCATAACAGCACAGTTTTCCTTCCCATTGGTACATAATGATGACAGCACTTGAACCTGGATAACAACGTGGCGCAATCAGACAGTGAAATGGTGCCTGAAGATAACGTGAAACCCAACTGAACGACAAGGAAAAAGGCCTCACTGACCCAACCTTATTCCTTCAGAAGTTCTCCAGGGATGGGGCTGCTCTTTCCTGTTGTCTTAGAAAGATTTGCAGCTGCTGACCGGTGTAGATATATCAAGGAGGGGGAAGCAGCCAACCAAAACAGAGAAGCCAGAAATCTGAAGTAGGGCAGAGCCAGGGAGACTCCCCGGACCGATTCATCACGTTGCTTAGCTTAGCTCGCAGAAGAGAAGCCGAGAGGAAATATCAAGAGATTTATCTAAAGCTTTCGCTGCGGTTCACAGACAGAATGGGAGATGGAAAGGCAGATTTAGAAGACGAGATAATCAGAGCATGTGAAGCAAATGTCAAATCAATGCGAGAGATGCATTACAGTCGAGAAAACTGATTTATATTCCATCATAAGTAAGAAATAATTAAGTGATTGAATTAGTCAAGGGGTGACTTCAAGAGGAAGACTGAGTGACATGACAGCTTCAACAACATAATCATTAAAACATTCTAAACTTTTTTTAACCTCTCATCTAACTATCAATCCATTTTATGACAACACAACCAGGCCACACAACAGACAAACGCATGCCACATTAACACGGCTAACACACAGGCTACACAACAGACCCAAACAGGCTAGACGACAGACACAGGCAGAGACACACACACACACACACACTTAATAAATCGCCTGTTCCATCTGTGCAAATGACATACAAGGGCGGTCCCTGTGGCGTAGCCGTCCACACGAGTTGTTGGGGAAACGCCAAAATATATTAATGACTCAGTGTCTTGGAACCAGTGAAAAAGTGTTGGTGGCAGCTTTCCCTTTCATTTTGTGGTTCTAAAATAATCAGATTTAGACTGCATGTGTTACACTTTGTTGTCATTACCCTCTGACTTTACAGATTACTTTCCATACATTGATTCATGAAATGATTGGGTGTTCAGAAAACCACAGCACCAGATTGAAACGTATAGGCCGACATAGGACTTGGGGAGTTCCCTTTCTTTCAATTGAATCTGCTTCACGAAACAAATGGACACACATTCAACTCTCAACAGTAACATGACTAAGGATGGCAAGAAAACATTCTCTGTGTATTTGTAATGGGAGATTTGTATCGTGACCCGATACAGAAAGATGCATCATCCAGGAAACTTAAAGTGCAACAGTGTGTGTCTCCCCGATCATCGAGTCACGATAGAACGATGAAAATGCAGATTTGATACTCTTTAAGGAATAGATCAATAGACGACTGAAGATCATTTCAACAGATCACATTGTATTTGGTTTCCGTAGTATTGGAGACTTGTTCCCACACAAACACACACTACGTGTGAAATGCTTGGTTAGCACTCAGCTGTTCCGATACAATGACATCATCCATACAGTGCGTCTCCTCTCGTAGTGCGCCCAGACCCAGACGAACGGGGAGTGGCAGAGGCACGAGAACAATCTTGATTCATGCACATGTGATCGCCTCAGTCACTATGGGCATGGTGTAAAATTTGCACTTGTTCTACAATGCACTGTTTGACCTCTTTAGCCCTTCATTTTTGTTATTTCTCTATTTTCGTTTATTATTTCATTGGATAAGGATGTTTTTATGTGAAGCACCTCGAGTCTGCCTCGTGTATGAAAAGTGCTATATAAATAAAGTTGCCTTTCCTACAATGTAGAAAAAGAAGGCGTGGTCGAGTTGAGGAGTAGCAGCAAAATCAAAAACATTCACAAATACTTTATGGGGTGGTAAAACCCGAAAGTTGTGGGCATGGACACCGTTTTGGGCAGATGTTTTGGTGGTACTATGCCATACATTCCAACAACACGCAACGAGGCGTGAAGGCTGATCGCTTGTCGTGGAGAAGCCGAACAAGGAAGGGTGTGGTGGGGGAGAGAAAGGAATGTCCCCGGGACAGAGAACTGTTAAACCCGATAGACAATGAATGACGTGATCACTCTGAGGGATACCGCACGATACATTCACGAATAAACGTAGATTTAGCCGTGATGTTCCCTCTCCTCGTATTTCAAAGTGACAGGTTGGTCGAAACCTCAGGGATGATCGATCCTAAACGGGCCTAACAGGTTCACGTAAAGAATGCGTCTCCAAACAAACAACACATTCGACGTATGATCCTGGTTAAGGGATACCGAGGTATTATAAGACGATACCTCGGTTTAACAGGGGAACAAACAGGAATGGTCCCAAAACACCTAACGTTACTTGATTATTAGATGAAAAACGTGTACATTGTCGGAATGCAAGCGACACTGTGTATCTCGGTCTGATGGAGGAACCTGTGAATAGTTGATACTTTTCCGCAAAATCATACAACATGTCGCGCAGCGCTCACTGGGAATTGCGCGAGACACGCGAACGTTTGCGCGAGACATGCGAACGTTACAAGTTTAAACACGGAAATCTGTCGAGCAGCAGCGACGCTTCAACCCTTCTCCAGCCAACACCTAGCTACTACTTTTATCCCCGCAACTTGTTAAGTAAACTGGAATATAAGGCGACACGCGGAAAGGTTATCGACCCAAGTGAGAGATCCTTACCTTTATTATATGTTTTTCAAATTCCCGTGAACTCTGGACTTGCCACTCCTACGCTGTTAGCCTCCTTATTGCAGCTCTAATCACGTTGTAGGAGCTAATACTAGCTGTAGCCAAAGAGGAAGGAAGCTGACTGGCAGCACGGAGAAGACCCGCCCATAATCTGCGGGAACATTTGAGAGTCTTGAGTTTGAGCTTGTGATTGGCTAAGAGGAGGTTTCAACCGTTAGAAATGTTGGGGACCCTACCTCTCGACCGTTAGAAAATAGTGACATCATCCAGAGAGAGCCAACAACGTGGGTGGCAAGATACATTTTCTGGGGCATATCTCAAATGTTGTATTATTTTTTGGGATTTGAAGCAACTTCCAAATGTGTTCAATACATTTTCTCTGATGGTAGAGACTTCTCAAAATATATCCCTCAATGCTTCATAGATGCATGGATGTGGTAGAAATATAGGCTTTTGATGATTTTCTCCTTGTTTAACCAGATTTTGTAACACTGGTAATCACAATTCTATTTTGGCCACAAGGTTATGAATGGGCAATAATCTAAGAACTTGTGAGCACATCACCGTTTTATATGGAAGTATTTATTTGAGTTTATTTTGCTCAACCCATAAAAGGGGATTCAGGTTTTGTGAACCGTGATCCAGATAATTGGTGGTTGATCTTTGTGAAATGTAATCCACACAGATGTTTCACGATCCACAAAAAAAATGTTTTTCTTGGGTCCTGTAGAAGTAACTCACAGAAGAAGATAAGGTTATGTGTACCGTGTTCAGGGGCGGTTCTGGGCAAGGGGAAACCAACACAAAATGAACAGCCATTCGCTGCTAAATCTGAATACGTTTCATGACAACTGAATGATATGCCACAGGTTAGCAATCATTGTAAGGAAAGTTGTAGAGTATAATTGATGCATGCCACCTGTGAGACCTGAGTTTGATACCCAACTGAAGCATGTATGCAGCTTGAGGTCACGATTTCAAGATTTGTTATTAATAAAAAAAATATTAATTGCACTAATTTACCCGATAGAGCAGGAAATGCAACAAAAATCTGGTTTAGACAACAGAAAGTGAAGGCTCCTTTTTTTAGCCTACATGCAACAGCTTCACGAATCAGACACGGTACATAAAAACATCAAACTTCCGCCTCTTGTCTTCTCTTACTGACTCAACCTTGAACAAGTATTTCTCTGTGTGCAAGATGAGAGAGGGAGGTATGCTTCTTAGGATGTAAGCAACACTCAGTCTACATGTTCAGGCTGAAGCGGGGAATGGAGACATATTAGAATGTCCCCTCTGAAGTGAAGAACCTTTCTGAAGGGTAACTTGAAGCAGGAATTTCTGAGGTGTTTCCTTGTGTGGGATTTTCCAATAATAACGGTGAGGCAATTAAAATGTCAAATATAAAGGTAATTTAACCTTGATAATTGGTCACGACCTTATATGGATCAGAGATCAGGGAACATAATTAGCACACTTCTTAGTGATGGATAGATGTGTTATACATAACTAAGACAACAATGGCAACGAAACAAAACTTTGATACTTTGATAGATTTGTTTGACCCATTATGATTTGGCCCTGTCTTAAAGGAATGCTGATGTTCCCGTTTGCTATGATGTTCCGTTTGTAAACTTCTGCTGCTCAAAAATGTGCTTCCCTTGTTTCAGATTAAGATCAAAATTTGCTTAAATCTTACCATAGATTTGGCAAATAAACTCCACTCCAAAAGTCACTGCAATTTTCAAGTCACTTTTTCGCATGCACAATATGAATTATCTAAATCTGACATCGAAATCAAAATCTTTTATCCAAATCTAAATCCTAAATCTTCATGCTAAAAGAATATCTAATCCCAACCTATAGTGATTAGTTCTGCCTCCTAACAAGTCATATTTTGGGGGAGAAATACGTGCACAGATGGTTGACTGATGCTAACGTGGTTTGAGATAAAGTCACTGTCTCTGTAGATTGGACCTGCATAGCTGATGTTACTCATGCTGCAACCGCATGTCGATATAGCTAAATCAAAAGAATTCGCCATTTTGCCAGATTGATATTGGCAGTATGTAAATGAGCAGGAACTGCTGTTATTCAAAACAAATCCTAAATACAGACAAAAGATCCTGCTAATTCTCATTGAAAAGAAGGTTCACGCTAGGTTTCCACTACTACTTGAGGACGATCAAGAGAGAAATAATGTCTCTACTGGAATACCTTTTTTTGTTTCCTCATGTAGCTAACCTACTGTGAAGAAAAACTAAGATTTCTCAGAGTTTTAACATTGTCCAAAACCATTAGGCTAAACAAGCTATGAAACATATCAACATTTTTAGATAATCAAATTGGGAATTGTTACATGTAAGGAGCACAATATTAACATTCATTATAGGCTTAAAGGGGTAGTTCGGAATTTTGGACATAGGGCCGGGCAGAGTTCGCTCGTGCTAGGCTAGCGCAAGTCAACGGGCAATGCTAGCCTGCTATTAAAAACAGTCTTACCCACTCCACAGTACACCCGAGGTAAATCAATTATAACGCCAGACTATAGATTTAAATGTCTGTGCTGATAGAATAATGTTAGAAATAAAACTAACCTTGCATCGCATGAATCATCGAGGGACTACTCTCTCAGCAGAAGCGGAATTTTACTATGCGCTGGTTAGGTTTGTAACCGAATCACGACAGAAGAACGTAAACAGAGAAGCGTGGGACAGAAGCGCAATTGAACGACTAGGCAACATGATGGTTCAGTGTGCTTTTAGAAATTGTAGAAATAAACGGTACAGATGGGCACCACAAAGTTTCCACCAATTTCCAGTGCGAGATCCAGAAAGGACTCAACTGTGGCTTGTTGCTGCTGGCTTGGACATCAAAACACCGGCTTGTACATGTACGGTTCGTTGGATACAACAAATTCCTCATAATCGTCTTCAAAAGCAGATGCATCGCTAACTCCTCCAAACGTGGGCATATCTTGTTAATTGAATACGCTTATAGAATTCCTTCGTTCACTGTACTCTGCGTTTGTAGCAATGACAGCGGCAGGTAACCTAGGTATCAGTCCGCCGCTGCCGTAGCCTACGTACAGGAATATAAACACTGCTGCTGAGACCCCGCAATTCCCTCAAAATGCAATGCATTGCAAGGTTGGTTTTATTTCTAACATTATTCTATAAACACATTTAGATTTATAGTCTGTCGTTATAATTGATTTACCTCGGGTGTACTGTGGAGTGGGTAAGACTGTTTTTAATAGCAGGCTAGCATTGCCCGTTGACTTGCGCTAGCCTAGCACGAGCGAACTCTGCAACTAGAAGGACTGTATGAAATGTGTTGAAAACTGTCTCCAGTGATATAGAATACCAATGCTCACTTGGGAATCAGGCCCTATGTCCAAAATTCGAACTACCCCTTTAACCACAATATTCAAATCAATATTCAATTGAGTGAGACAATACATTTGGATTTGTTTAAACCTCATTTATTATACTCATTATTTGCTGCTTAATGGGAAATGAGTTGATCTTGTAGAATTTCATTTAAAGCAGCTGATTTCCCTTTATTTCGTCAAAGTCCCTATCATAGTCCGTAACTCTTTTAAACTGATTTAATTGTATTATTGATTGAGTATTTCAACGTGTAGGCCAGGGATCCCCATTTACTTTTCATAGTGGGCCACTTTTAAAATAAATCCACTTGGAAACAATGGGCCACTCAACCTCCAGCCCCCTTGGCCTTTGAGCCACCAAACCAATCATCTTTAAAACTCAACCCTTGAGACAGGCCTTCGTGTAGTCTTTTTTTTAATGCACTCAGTTGTATGCGCTTTGAGATCGGACAAACGAAAAGTGATTTGCACATAAAATGTATTATAATACTATTATTTACATATTGGTTATCGGATCATCTTCCTTAGCAGGATAATAGCAACCCGAAAAGGCTTATCATCAAAAAACGCAGAGAAAGAAAGCTGTTCGAGATCAGTTCTATCACAGGACTCGTCGATGGCTAGTGACATTTAATCTGCTCTTTTGAGATCGGCAAGGAGAGATGAAAAGCAATCCTCCGCTAAAACGTTGACCATTTTTATTGCGCTATTACTAGACAGTGGTAGTTGCTTGATTAACTCTTCAAAGATTTTCTTGTTTTTCATCGGGCCTGAGCACTTCGTCCAGCATTTCCAGCACAAGACCTCAAACCTGAACGATATCGTTCGTTCAACCTTGTTAAACGATATCGCTTGTAAACAGAGTAAGCAGGCTGGTTTAGCTATGCCATGTACGGGTAGAATTAATAAATATTGTTGGGTCCAATCTGTTTTAAATATCCTATTTTCATTGACAACTTTCCTTTTTTTGGTAGCCATTGTTCTCTTGTTGTTTTCTCCCACTTTAGATTAAATTCATAGTGTTGCTGATATTATTTGGCGATCGCGGGAGGGTGGCTGGATTAGGAAATGCGTTGTTGAATTAGTTTAGAATTAATTTAAGTTATTTTCCATGTTGATTAATTATTATGTCTCTGATTGTGCTTAAAGCAAAGAAGTCACTGAGCGCTATTGATGTCTCTAATTCTCTGATCGTCAGAATTTTGTATAGATATAATTAGTTATTTAATCGTAAACAAAATTCTCAGTAATTATTTTGTGGGACATAAATCAACACGTGGTGAGCCAGGTCTTGCCCGCGGGCCTCCTGTTGATGACCGCTGATATATGTGCGGAACGGATCGGATCGCAATATATATCGCAGTATAGCCCAGCTCAGTTCCGAGGTCGCGTTTCCACTGCCGACAGTACCCTTGGTGGTAGGCCGGATGTCAATCGCCGCGGCAGCTACGTAAACATCGTAAACAACGTCTTCCTCCGCAAGAATGCAGACGAACGTCTCCACCTCCTTGTTCGCCCAAGCAAGCTTTTTACGCGACATGTTAATTGTAAAGAATAATACCTCGAGGCTACTGTTTGTTTGTTTTTATCCCCGCGTCACCCGGAAGTGACGATTCTGTCGACCAATCAACGGAGGGGGGGTGTGGCTAGAATTCCAGGGTACCCTTTCAGGCGTCTGGTCTCGTTTTGGGTACCGCAACGGAGGAGTCCCTAGAATGGGGTCGGAACGGGTACGGCAAAGTCCGGGTCACGCCCACTTTTGGCGGTGGAAACGCGATCCGACCCGCACCTTTGCGATCCGATCCGTTCCGCACCCTGCAGTGGAAATGCGCCAATAGGCTCATGTAGGACCAAACATTGGCCTCTAGGACTGCAAAACCCTTATTGAGGTGAAAAGGAACCAGCTGTGGTAAAATGTCAGACTTCAAGGTTAAGTATCTTCCTTTCTTAGCACACTATATAATAATGCACAAGGTTTCAGATGGTACAATATATAATAATGCACAAGGTTTCAGATGGTGGAGCTTGCTTTCCACCATTGGCTTAAAGGAGACCAACACCCGTTAGAAATATAACTAGTGTTTGACCCCCATGTCCGGTCGTCCCCTTGATTTATGATTTTTTTTTTTCTTCTGTTACTTCTGGCCAAGATCATCAGTAGACAGTGGTTAAATTGTATCTATTGTCTGTATTCACACCACTAGATGGTAGTATAATCAAGGTAACCTCCTCTGCATGTTGATAAAACAGAAGATTTTTTAACATGTTATTAACATGTTACCATTTAAAATTGTGCAAAACTATTAATTCATGGCAGGCCATTGTTTCAAATGGTTAGAAAAACTGATTGGCCTTCGAGCTAAAATAGGGGGCTTTGTACACTTCAAGGTTGAATGCTTTATTTAATGCGTGCTGCTTTAGATTGTCATATTCAAACCTCCATGATTCGTTGATTATCATTTGCCTGATTAAATCCTACAAATGATAATTACGTATCATTAATTAAGTAAATTAATCATACTTCTCTGTGAGATTATATTCTGTTCACCACTCCAAACGAACTCCTCCTGCCTGGAGATTATTTTTTAAAGTAATTACAATAATATTTTTATAATAATAATAATTAAGATTCTTATTCTTATTCTCATCATAACACTATTGGCAGCGATTAACTTTGTACTCCTAAAGTGCAACTAAAGTGAACTGAGATGCAGCAGGTCATCAAGGAGCTGGGGCTGGGACCTCATGCTCAGCCTAGGAGGCTGACTGTGGACAGGGGATGGAGCAGCACCTGTTGGCTGGGAGAGAAACAGCCTATACTCCCCACACCACACTATACTGCGCCCCTAAATCTTTCTGGCTTTTAGAACTCCTGTAATACTGCATAAATCTGACAAGGGCTACGCAGAACACTTCTTCTCTTATCCTGCAGATTGGGCCATCTCTATCTGATCCCACCCCGATAAGACATAAAGCTGCTTGCAAAATGCAGAGGAGGAGAGATGGAGGGATAAGAGAGTGCAACAGAGAGAGAGTGAAAGAGTGAGAGAGGAAGAGAGTGGAAGAGAGAGAGAGACATTTGGATTTAAAAGGAAAGGGAAAAAATGAAAAAAACGATTCATGTCCCTGAACTCACAAAGTGGAACAATATATAATCCCCAGATTTTTATGAATGTTGTTTTTCCCCAGAAAAACTTTGGGATTAGGACCGTCTGTGGCATTAAAGCGCCTGTATGTCATTGTGCAGAGCAGATTACGAACAGAACCATGTGGCCTTGTTGCTCAGATCAGGGGAACGAGAGGATGTGGGACAGCAGAGAAAACTGGTGAATGCCTCCAAAGTAAAGTTGTCTTCTGATGTTTCTTGAGATGAATAATATAGCAAGGCCACTTAATCTTCCTGTTATTATTTCTTTCTTTCGTTCTTTTTTTTTCTTTTTTCTGTCATTCATAATTTCTTTCTTCCTTCGATTGTATTTCATTCTCTCTTTTGGATGTCCTTTTTTTCTCTTTCTTTCTTTAATTTCTGAAGATCTCCCCTGTATTTTGGACAACCTTCAGACAAAACCACAGCGAAGGGACCGTGTGCCTGCCATGTCAATGCTCAATACAATCTCATCCGTCTTATTGTGACGAGGTGTCAGCAACACCATCTTCTGTCTGTGATAAAGAGGACAATAACACACAGAGAGCCACCCGCCAACCGGCCACTCCGTTCCAAGATGGCGTGCCATGACAACCTGGCACCACTCTCCCCAACGTCTCCATTGTGTCTCCCGTTTCAAGGGAGCTGACGACAGCAGGTGGCTGCTCCCACCGGGCAGTCTCCTTTGTGTTTGTGTTGTGATTGCCGGCCACAGTATTTGGCTCTTCTATACCAGGAGAGAGACCGTGTGAAGACAAACAGCATGGGACATTATGTTGACATTCTCCCCTTTTCTTCCATCGGAACATCGGTTTCAATGCCGCACGGGCGACAAAGACAGCTATTTAGTCGAGAACAGGTCATGTTTCACAGAATTCCCAGAACCCTAAAGTGTATTGTGTGTAAATGATGTATGTGAGTACACTGTGTGTGTCCTTGTGTGTGTGTGTGTGTGTGTGTGTGTGTGTGTGTGTGTGTGTGTGTGTGTGTGTGTGTGTGTGTGTGTGTGTGTGTGTGTGTGTGTGTGTAGTGTGTGTCTGTAGTGTGTGTGTGCAAGTGTCTGGATGTAAGCATACAGCTAAGACTTTATATCTGGTAAGAGGATTAGTGTAGATATGTGAGTAGAGCTTCAGTGCTTTATCACACCATCATAAAGAATAAATGGAGGAAAATTAGGTTAATAAACATCTGCTTGAGTTATGAACTTTCTTTCAGTCGCTCGGAAGCCTATGTTCACAGTCCAATGTAAATCATAGCAGTCATAACATTAAATATTTTATATTTTCTTCTAAGATTAGATATTTTATTGGTTCATAATGTCACCCGTTGGAAAGTCATCAGACACATCAGATTTATAATGGAAACAAAGCGTATATTCATTCAAATTAATATGGATCTCTATGAATGTATTAAAAAGACAGATGGAAAGGGAAATTGAATAATACCGGGGAATGAGTAATGGAAGTAGACATTGTGAACTCTCACTCTGAAACCCCCTGACACTCCTGGATGTTAAACCCCCTCAATGTTATGGGACGGATGTGTATTCGAACGCTTAGTCCCGCATTATTTTTGGGACTATTTTGCCATCCTTTCAGTTCAATTCTCGCCAGTTAGATTAATTGATATAAACCATTTTTTTGGATAATAAATAAAACCAATAAATATATTTTCCTCTATCAACATTCAAAGCATGCAGTCATTTTGTGTAAATTATTATAATGTTTCAGTCCACTGATCAGACTGACAACATTATTACTTGACTGCATGTATTAATTTATTGTTGAAGGTAACAGATAAATATGGTGTAGCCTTATTGTCAAATAATTGCCCTGTAATCATGGTAAAGTGATGTTAAGCGGTGTAAAGTGACAAGCATAAGCGTGGACTGAAAGCAGGAGTACTGTCCACTATGTGAAGACAGTTACTAATGGAATGTTAATGGTCCAGACTCAGTAGCGCTAATGAGAAGCACACTCAGTCCCGCTAAGAGTTTGGCAAGGGTTCCTCTAGATTTCATGCTCCTAATTGCTGGACCATCAATTAGCAATGAGGGTAGATACTGTGCTTTGATGATCATTGTAGCTTGGCTGAAATTAGTCTTTTTGAAAATTTAGAGCTTTGACTATGATGCGAGGGAGGGAGATACAGAGAGAGGGAGAGGGAGAAACAGAAATAAAGAGAAAGTGGATTCAGCAGATATCACGGTATACTGCTATCTTCGAGAAAAAATACAAGCTTCAGGTTGTCTTTCAGCTCAATGTACATTGTAAGAAATCTATTCTGCTAACTGCAAACCTTGCAATTTAAGCCTTAAAAATATACATAATACCCCTTGATGAAAGCCTCTGTTTGCATATCTAGCCGTATCAAATTAACATGTGTGACAAAAATAACTACTTTATAAGATATTCCCTGTGTATGGGATGTCTGAATGAATTACAAATAAAGGGGGAGAGGATTTGCTGCCTAAATTAAGAAGAAGACAACAACAACCAAAGCAACCACAACAAACAACAATAAGCAGCATCGCTGACAGCTACACTTTCCAGGTACATCTTCCAGCTGCTTCCTTTCCTATATGTTTAGACCAGTTCTATACCAGCATTGTACCAGCTGGCAATGATATAAGGAGAGTGTTTGTGTTTATGTGTGTGTATGTGTGGCTATGTGTATGTGTGTGTGTGTGTGTGTGTGTGTGTGTGTGTGTGTGTGTGTGTGTGTGTGTGTGTGCACGTGTGTGACTTAACTTAAAACATGATCACTACTCATTGTTTAATCATCATATAATAATATTTATGCCGCACCTTTCCATTCATACGAATGGAGCTCAAAGTATTGCACAACCAGCGCATTAGAAAGAAAAACAGAAAAAAACTTTAGTCTATGTAATGTACATCAGATTCAAAACAACAAAAAATTCATCGATACAATCAGCAGAGAAAGCTGCATGGACAAAATGCTAGTCAAAAGCTAGACAATTTTCATTCTAAAATGCTAATTAAAGCTATTGACAGAGAGTTTTTTGTACAATTTCAGGGCATAATGAATAAATGCAGCTGCACCAATTATTGGATGGATGGTTACCACCCATAAGCCAGGAGCAGAGGACCTGAGTGATCTTGAGGGAGTATAGGTTGTCAACAAGTCAGTAAGGAAGGCTTGTCCCAGACAATTTAGTGCTTACAACCTGAGTAGAGGCACTTTGACGTCAAACCTATATGATGCAGAGAGCCAGTACTGAGCAGTTAAGAATGGAGGGAAATGCTGTCTCCTCTCTACTTCCTTGGGGGGCCAGTAAAGTGCATTGCGCTAGTCTCGGTCACCCCACTAACTGGGACTTGAAACTAAGTTCAGAGTTAGATTCCAGAGGATGTTTAAAATAGGTCATTTTGGTTTTAGGTGTCAAGTAAGAGGAATTCAGTTTTGTCTGAATTTTGCTACAAATAATTATTGTGCATCCATTTATTGACAGCTGATAGACAGCTAG